>NC_134356.1:391433673-391628673 GCF_048569485.1 Anomaloglossus baeobatrachus | reverse complement strand
ACAGAGACCCTTTGTACGCACGGACAGAGGATTCTGATAGTTGGAGCAGGAAAAGTTCCGGGCCCAGAGTCTGCGTATGTCCAGTCACGTGCTCGCTCACTCTCCGTACCCCCCCCAAAACTGCTGTAGCCCAGGGCATTCCCAGAAAATGTGTAGGAAGTCTCCCTCCCCTGTACCACATCTCCAACACCCCGGGTCCACTGTTGGGAACATCCTGTGTAATTTTGTTGGGACCCTATACCACCGAGAAATGCATTTATAGTTGGCTTTCTGGAGTTTTGAACTAATGGATGCTTTATGAGCAAGGGACAACACCTTGTTTCTCTGAGCGGCAGAAAGGGTGAGGTCCAGGTCCGCCTCCCACTGCAGGAGGAACCTAGGAGGAGGCAGATCCGAGGAGTTGTCTAGCATGGTGTGTGAGATGGCCAGTGAGTGTCTAAGGGTCCCCCTCTCCATGCACAGCTTCTCGAATTCCGTGAGGGATCTGTCAAACTGATCATAGTCTGGAAGGGAGCACAGAAAATGCCGGAGCTGCATGGAACGCCACGGGCCCAAGGGTCCGGGAACCCGGAAGTTCCGGAGTTCCTCCGACGTTGGCCAATGCCCCCCGACCCCAATTTGGTGAGCACGAAATCTATTTCGGGAGATCCATGGGCGAAACACCGGGTCAGAGAGACCCGGGGGGAAATCTGCAGCGCCAACGATCGGTGAGAGGGGGGAGGGTAGAGGGATTAGGGATCTCCGGACCACCTCCTGAGAACAGCAAGCTAGCGTGGCGCCAATCGTGGGATGGGTCTTAAGTTCTGTACTAGTTGAGGAAATAACCCATGGGAGCGCCGCTAGTGGAATGTCTGTGAAGCTCTGCTCCACCGACACCCAGGGTTTGGACTTGGAGTGCCTACACCAGTCCACCACTCTGGCTAAGTGAGTGGCTACATAGTATGCCTTGAGATCCGGGAGGCCCAGCCCCCCCCGGGTTCTAGGTCTACACAACAGCGACCGCGCCAACCTTGCCGGCTTGTTTGCCCACAGAAACCTAGTCTGCATGGAGGAGACTTCTCTAAAGAAGGGTCCGGGGATTCCAATGGGCAGGATCTGAAGAAGGTACAGCAGTTCTCGGGAAGATATTCATCTTAAGAATCGCTGACCGTCCAAACCATGTAAATGTGCCTTTTGACCAGGTTTTACAATACTCTTTTATTTTTTGTAGAAGAGGAGTAAAGTTCAACTTGAATAAGGAGCTCACATCTGCTGACAATTTGAGTCCCAGGTATCTCAGGTATTGCGGGGCCCATTGAAAGTCAAAGGCTCCCCGCAACTGCGAGACTACTCCCACGGGGAGGTTGACGCTCAGTGCCTCCGATTTTAGACAAGTTGATCTTAAAATTCGAAAGTGAGGAGTAGCGTTTAAATTCCTACATTAACGCTGGAAGCGATGTGGTTAAGTCTGTGATGAAAAATAATAGGTCGTCCGCAAAGGCCGCTATCTTATGGGTATCGCTACCTATCTTGGGCCCTTTGATGCTCGAGTTTTTCCGAATGTGTCGTAACAGGGGTTCTAGTGTAAGTATGAAAATCAATGGGGAAAGAGGGCAGCCCTGCCGTGTGCCATTGGCTATAGGGAATCTCTCTGACAACACCCCATTAACCCTTATGCAGGCCGTTGGTGAATTGTAGAGCGCTCCTATCCATCTAAGCATGTTGCCCCCCAATCCCAAAGAGGCAAGGACCCCATTCAAGAACATCCAACCGACTCGGTCGAACGCCTTGTCTGCGTCCGTGGACAACAACATAAGCGATCCTCCATCCGACCTAGCCCTATGGATCAGGTTGATGGCCCTCGTGGTGTTATCCCTAGCCTCCCTGCCCAACATGAAACCCGCCTGATCAGCATGGACTAAACCCCCTAACATAGGGGACAGCCGATCAGCGAGAATCTTAGCAAACAACTTTAAGTCCACATTGAGCAGGGAGATTGGACGATAATTGGCACAGCAGGTGGGATCCCTCCCCTCCTTGGGAATGACCACGATGTTAGCCGCCAGGGAGCCCCTGGGAAGAGGAGAGGATGGGCATGCTGGGATATTATTAAATGCTGCCAGAAAGTGAGGGGACAGTATAGGACCCAACTTCTTGTAATAGGACAACGGAAGTCCATCCGGACCCGATGCCTTACCCGTGGGGGATTTCATTAGGACCGAAGCGAGTTCTGTTTCGGTTATTGGAGCCTCCAATATATCTATATCTTCCGGTGTAAGTCTCGGGAGACCTGAAGATCTTATATATTCCTGAATGCGTTCCCTAGCTGTCTTCCTATCGTCCTCCATCAGGTTGCCGTCGATAGAGTATAAGGCAGTGTAGAAGTCCCTAAATGTTGAAGCTATGTCGCCCGGAAGTGAGGCCCTCTCCCCCGATTGCTTCTCTATGTGGGGTACATAACCCCTCAACCTCTGGGTCCGTAATGCCCTGGCCAAGGTCCTACTGTTTTTGTTACCGAATTCGTAGAAATGCCTCCGGCAGTGCGCTAACGAGGCCTTAGCTTTATTAGAGAGTAGCGATTTCAACTTCTCTCTTTTTTTGGATAAGAAGGATTTTGACCCCGTCATCTAACCGGTCTTTGTGGGTCTTTTCTAGGGCGTGAATGTCGGCTAGTAAAGATTCCATCTCCGCATTCCTCTCCCTCTTCATTCGGGCCCCATGTTTTATAAACAGTCCTCTAACTACACATTTATGGGCTTACAACGTTACAGCCGGCGTAGTGTCTCCCCCCGCGCAGAGGTCAAAATATTCTTTTACCGCCGTCTGTACCTCCAGCATAGTCACCTGGTCAGCCAATAGTGAAGTATTCAAAGTCCACTGGCCCTGTTTAATAATTGGGCGCCCCAGGGAAACATTAAGGACTATCAAGGCATGATCGGAAAACACAATCTCGTCTATTTCAGCATCCAGCAGGCAGTGGAGGTCTCTATGTCTGATAAAGAAGTGGTCCAGCCTTGAATATGAGTCATGAACCGCTGAGTAGAAGGAGTAGTCCCTGTCTGCCGGATGCTGCGACCTCCACGTGTCTACTAACTGGTGTTCATGTAGGCCACGCCTGATCCGGCCATGAGCGGCCTTGGGCATGTTAGAGACCCCCTTCGAAGTATCCACCCCTGGATCCATGACAAAATTAAAGTCCCCTCCCATTATCAATGTGCCTTCTGAAAACTCATCCAAGATGTTCAGGAATTGCAACAGGGCACTACACTGTCCCGTATTGGGCAGGTAGAGGGATGCAAAAGAGAAGACCTGGGACTGGACCCGACCCTTTATCAAAATCTGTCTCCCCTCCTTGTCCGTGCGGGCCTCTATCAGCTCCCATGGCAGAGAACTCGCAACCAGGATGCAAGTTCCCCTGGACCGTGAATCAGGGGATGGGGAATGGTAGACCGTGGAATATCTCCGGTCCGAAAGCTTGTAAGGTTTATCTAGGCAGTAATGCGTTTCCTGTAGGAAGATTACCTGAAGTCGCCTTCTCCACAACAGATTCATGATAATTGATCTTTTCTCTGGACTGTGAAGGCCCTTGACATTTAGAGATCCCACTCGAAGGTCAGGTCTGGATGACTGCTTCATGACGGTTACGAGGGCCTACGGAAAAACGACAAGGACAAGACAGACAAACACACCACTAGGGGGAGACTCTGAGGAAGGTGGGGAGAGGGGGAGGGAAGGAAGAAAGCTGAAGGCTGTGAAAGGAAAGGGGAGTAGGGAGAGGAGAAAAGAGAAGGGTTAGGAACGAGAAGAAAAGAGGAGAACAAAGAAACGGAAGACGAAAGAAGAAAGGATAGACCGCTCACAAGGAGCTCGCAGACCTATGGACCCGCCCTAGGCCTACTAGGACAGTACCAACGGGGTTGGGTATGAACACTCATATGGAGCCCCCCCACCCACCACCCTAGAGTAAACTGACTAACGCCCCTGTGCAAGTGCCAGAGGCGAAACTAATTTAAAACTCTTGACGGCCTCTCCTCCGTCACCCCCAAACCATGCACCATCCCACACCCTCCCCACCAACGAGGCGAAGAAGGGATCAACCGCAAAAGCCCCTCCAAAGATGATAGGCCAGGGGCACTTTCCAACGTGAATGGGCACAGTTCAACTTCCCCTGTAGCTAGAAACAGTGCCGAGCTGACTTTTCAGCCCCATCCCCTGGCTAGCGACGATGCTGGAACCTTTTCTCTTCTCCGCGTCGGGGGACCCGTGGACTCCCAGGATAGCCAATCAGGGATGGTAAGGTCAGGCAGATCCAAAAACTTGAACAGTCCCGGTAGCTCCACAGGACGTCTCAACGAAAATGTAGATGACCCCTTCCGGACGATGAGATGGAACGGGTGCCCCCAGCGGTACGAGGCGTTCACCTCTTTGAGTTTTATCAGTAGTGGGTGAAGCTGACGCCTCATGTAGAGAGTGCGACTGGAAACGTCCGGAAAAAGCTTGATAACCGCCCCATCCATCTTCACCGGTCCGAACTCCCAGGCCTTCCTCAGGATCTGTTCCTTATCCGTATAATAATGTAAGCGGCAAAGGACATCTCTTGCATTGGAGGAATTGGCTCCTTGATAGGCTCTAGCAACTCCGTGGACTCTGTCACATATGTATGTGGCATCCATTGGTCTGGCGGTGACTTTATTAAATATTTCTTGCACTTTGAAGCGGAGAGCCTCAGCAGGCCAGTCCTCTGGAATACCCTTTAACCTTATATTGTTACGACGGCCTCTGTTTTCTTGATCGTCTAACATTAGTGCCATGTCCCTGGCCCGGGCGTTATATGCCTCACAGTCCTTTTCCAGGCGTGATACTCTGCATTCCAAGGACTCCTGGTCTTGTTCAGTGGCCGTGACTCTATCTTCTAGGGCACCCATCTCCTCCCTCACTGAGGAGATGGCTTGCTGGTGAGACTGTTCAATTCTGCGGACCAGTGCGTCCAGGTCACTCTTATTTGGGAGTGCCAGAATGAGCTCTCTCAGTGCCTGAAGGTCTTGTGAAGCCTGGGGGAGGCCTATTTGCTGTGAGGGGAGGATGGATGGGCCGCACAGGGGGGGGCCCCTCCACTGGGAGGAAAACCGCTGTGATGTCCCTGAGAGGCGATCCCCCAGGCAGGGACAGGGGGCAGCTCTCCCTCTCAGGGTCCAGGGGCAACTCGGACAGTGGCCCTGTCAACGAGTCTCCATTCTGGGCCTCGGCCTCGCTGCTCCTGATCCCCTCACCTTCCCCCACATGGGGCCGCATCTCCCCCATCGCCGTCCTGTGGGCATCGCTGCAGGCACGCTCCACACAGCCTCCTCTCCCCGTCGCACGGACCGCTCCAGCTCCTGGCACCGCTTCCTCCTGCGGTCTCATCACTGCAGCTGCCGACTTCTCCTGAGCCGCTGCGCCTGGGGATTCCCCTCCTGGAGGACACAGCGTGGGGATCGGCGCCATCTTGCCACCGCTGCTCGCCGGGCACTTCAGGGCAGGAGAGGGCCCGCTGAGGAACCGCTCCATCCTCCCTGCTGTTTTTGTGGTCGCTGGTCCGGGCCCCGCAGTAAGTACTACCTGGGGCTTTCTTTTGGGAGGCATCAGTCGGCGGAGAGGCCGCGATATAGCAATTTTCTGGCGGTTGGTGTAGGAGCTCTGCAAGGAGACGTCCTCACACCATCATGTCCAGGCCACGCCCCCTCCTGCCTGTTTTTAAAAATGATTTGCTTACAGAAGGCAACAGCTTTGATCACACGATGTCCTGTCTGTACACTCTTTTGCATCCTTTCCTGTATAACAGCAAAATCTGACAACAGATAGATAATGCCCAATAGTCCAATTTAAACAAGATAATAGCAGGGACTAAAACTTAACTTTTAATTATCAATAAAATGTCAATATTACATGATGATGCAGTAAAATTGCCAAATGGCTACAAATTAAAGTGATCTCACCCAGATGTTCTCCAGGGGTAAGAGGACACACCGATCCAAAGTTGATCACAGGCGGTGAAGAGTCGGGGCAAAGCGTTGGGAGATAAAGTATAAAACCCTGTCGTGCCCCGTGAATGTACTTCCGCCCTGACAAGGGCAGCGCCCAAGTGAGCTGTCTGCCCCGCAACCATACAACAAAAGAAAGCGTTCTCCCAAGGACAGGGCTGGCGATCAATCAGTCATGATTAAGTAAGAATGACACCACTGGACACTTTAAAAGGAGGCTGGTGTTTGGTATCATTGTTTCTCTTCAGTTAACCATGGTTATCTCTAAAGAAACATGTGCAGCCATCATGGCTCTGCACAAAAATGGCCTAACAGGGAAGAGTATCGCAGCTACAAAGATTGCACCTCAGTCAACAATCTATCGCATCATCAAGAACTTCAAGGAGAGAGCTTCCATTGTTGCCAAAAAGGCTCCAGGCCGCCCAAGAAGGACCAGCAAACGCCAGGACCGTATCTTAAAACTGTTTCAGCTGCGGGATCGGACTACCAGCAGTGCCGAGCTAGCTCAGCAATGGCAGCAGGCTGGTGTGAGTGCTTCTGCACGCACTGTGAGGCGGAGACTGCTTGAGCAAGGCCTGGTTTCAAGGAGGGCAGCAAAGAAGCCACTTCTCTCCAGAAAGAACATCAGGGACCGACTGATATTCTGCAAAAGGTACAGGGAGTGGACTGCTGAGGACTGGGGTAAAGTCATTTTCTCAGATGAATCCCCTTTTCGATTGTTTGGGACATCTGGAAAACAGCTTATTAGGAGAAGAAGAGGTGAGCGCTACCACCAGTCTTGTCTCATGCCAACTGTTAAGCATCCTGAAACGATTCATGTGTGGGGTTGCTTCTCAGCCAAGGGAATCGGCTCACTCACAGTCTTGCCTAAAAACACAGCCATGAATAAAGAATGGTACCAGAATGTCCTCCAAGAGCAACTTCTCCCAACTGTCCAAGAGCAGTTTGGCGCCCAACAATGCCTTTTCCAGCATGATGGAGCACCTTGCCATAAAGCAAAGGTGATCACTAAATGGCTCATGGAACAAAACATAGAGATTTTGGGTCCATGGCCTGGAAACTCCCCAGATCTTAATCCCATTGAGAACTTGTGGGCAATCATCAAGAGACGGGTGGACAAACAAAAACCAACAAATTCTGGCAAAATGCAAGCATTGCTTATGCAAGAATGGACAGCTATCAGTCAGGATTTGGTCCAGAAGTTGATTGAAAGCATGCCAGGGAGAATTGCAGAGGTCCTGAAGAAGAAGGGTCAACACTAGAGTTGAGCGTGGTTCGTGGTTCTCCAGTTCTAGGCTCGAGTGATTTTGGGGCATGTTCTAGATCGAACTAGAACTCGAGCTTTTTGCAAAAGCTCGATAGTTCTAGAAACGTTCGAGAACGGTTCTAGCAGCCAAAAAACAGCTAAATCATAGCTTGGTTTCTGCTGTAATAGTGTAAGTCACTCTGTGAATCAAACTATTATCACATTTCAGTGTATAGTGTGCGTGAACAGCGCCTTCAGATCACTGCTGTTTCTATAATGGCGATCGCCATTTTTTTTTTTTTTTTTCTTGTCTTCCTTCCCTAAGCGCGCGCGTCTTGTGGGGCGGGCCAGCATGTCAGCCAATCACAGACACACACACAGCTAAGTGGACTTTGAGCCAGAGAAGCAACGGCATGTGTGATAGGATCTGCATGTCACATGTCCCTGCATTATAAAACCGGACATTTTCTTCACGAACGCCATTATCTGCCTTCTGCGTCTTTGGTGTCAGACATCAGTGTCGCAGCTCCGTCCTCCTGAGTCCTATAGCCGATACAGCTGTATGCGCTGCATACACAGCGTTAGACAGCTTAGGGAGAGCACTTTCTAGCAGTCCTTTTAAGGGCTCAAAGCGGCAGGGTCAGAGAGCCATAGGTGACAGGTCCTGCAAACAGCAACAGCGTCTGTGTAGCCCAGGTCAGGGATTTCCTCCCTGCATTTCACCATTAGGAGGGAATAGAAAGGCAGGCTTCCATTCCTCTACCCAGAGCACCACAATCCTGCCACTGTACCCTCTTGTCCTCTGCACACTCCAACTCATTCTAACTAAGCCATTATACTAGCAAACACTCAGTGTACCTAGTGGCATCCTATACGTGGCTATTGGACTTTGCTATAGTCCCACTAGTGCAAAGACATTTGCAGAGCACATCTGCCTGCATTGCACACTCCAACTTTTTTAAACTAAGCAATTTTACTAGCAAACACTCAGTGTACCTAGTGGCATCCTAAAGGTGGCTATTGGACTTTGCTATAGTCCCACTAGTGCAAAGACATTTGCAGAGCACGTCTGCCTGCATTGCACACTACAACTCATTGTTACTAAGCCATTATACTAGCAAACACTCAGTGTACCTAGTGGCATCCTATACGTGGCTATTGGACTTTGCTATAGTCCCACTAGTGCAAAGACATTTGCAGAGCACATCTGCCTGCATTGCACACTCCAACTTTTTTAAACTAAGCAATTTTACTAGCAAACACTCAGTGTACCTAGTGGCATCCTAAAAGTGGCTATTGGACTTTGCTATAGTCCCACTAGTGCAAAGACATTAGCAGAGCACATCTGCCTGCATTGCACACTCCAACTTTTTTAAACTAAGCAATTTTACTAGCAAACACTCAGTGTACCTAGTGGCATCCTATACGTGGCTATTGGACTTTGCTATAGTCCCACTAGTGCAAAGACATTTGCAGAGCACGTCTGCCTGCATTGCACACTACAACTCATTGTTACTAAGCCATTATACTAGCAAACACTCAGTGTACCTAGTGGCATCCTAAACGTGGCTATTGGACTTTGCTATAGTCCCACTAGTGCAAAGACATTTGCAGAGCACGTCTGCCTGCATTGCACACTACAACTCATTGTTACTAAGCCATTATACTAGCAAACACTCAGTGTACCTAGTGGCATCCTATACGTGGCTATTGTACTTTCTTCGGCGCTCTATTGGGAGACCCAGACGATTGGTGTATAGCACTGCCTCCGGAGGCCACACAAAGCAATTACACTTAAAAGTGTAAGGCCCCTCCCCTTCTGGCTATACACCCCCAGTGGGATCACTGGCTCACCAGTTTTCGGCTTTGTGCGAAGGAGGTCAGACATCCACGCATAGCTCCACTGTTTAGTCAGCAGTAGCTGCTGACTATATCGGATGGAAGAAAAGAGGGCCCATATGGGGCCCCCAGCATGCTCCCTTCTCACCCCACTGGTGGTTTGTAAGGTTGAGGTACCTATTGCTGGTACGGCGGCTGGAGCCCACATGCTGTTTTCCTTCCCCATCCCCCTGAGGGGCTCTGAGGAAGTGGGATCTTACCGGCCCCAAAGCCCTGAGGCCGGGCTCCATCCACAGACCCATTGAACCTGCTGGATGTGGAGCGGGAGTGCCGTTCAGGGACATGGCCCTGCACCATTCAGGTACTCTGTGTCCCCGTACACACAGGCACAGCACACTCCAGACTTGCTGGGTGTGCTAGTGCGCCGGGGACAGTAAAGGGTTACAGTCACTGCAGCCTAGCTGAGTGACTTTATTTATTGGGAACTACCGCGCCGGACGCTCCGTGAGCGGCGGCGCGGCTGGGACTTGTAGTGCGCCGGGGACTTAGCGCCGACCGCGCTTTTACGGCGGCGGCGCTCATAAATCCAGTCCCCGGCTTTTGCGGCCTAACTCAGCTTCGTTCCCGCCCCCACCCTGTCAATCAGGGTAGGGGAGAGACGCTGTACACTCAGCAGCGCCGAGGGCTGGAGCCTTATTTACATGCTCCAGCCCTCTCACTAGACACTGTGGGACGCCAGGTTTCCCGCTCTGACTCGGGGCACGCACACGGCCCGCCCCTACTCACACGAGCTGGGGAAGGACGCCGGCAGCCATTCCTGCAGCCCGAGCTGGGAGAACGGACTCTGGGCAACCAACAGGAATGGGGCGACCACACACCCGCTTATAGGCGGGCGGTAAGCGGCACCTGGTGTGCTGACACTAAATACCGCAGTTTTGTCTATTTGTATTTAAGTACACTGCATAGGTCGCTATTTCGGGCTATATGCCCTCTTAGATGGCGACACATCAGCAGCAGGAAAGCAGGGGTGCTACGGCACAGGCTTTCTATGCTGCTTGTATTGCACGTACTGAAGTGTTCATGTGTATTTATGCTTGTATGCTGTACACTGCACTGTACGGTCACTAGTCTTGGCTATATTCGCCATAGAATGGCTAGACTACAGCAGCAGAAAAGCAAGGGTGCTGAGGCACAGGTTTTTTTCTATGCTGCTTGTATTGCAGGGGTTGCAGTGTTCATTTGTACTTATGCTTGTATGCTATACATTGCACTGTATGGTCGCTATTCTGGGCTCTATTCCCCTAGATGGCTAGTCTACAGCAGCAGAAAAGCAGGCTTTCTATGCTGCTTGTATTGCATGTGCTGCAGTGTTCATTTGTACTTTATGCTTGTATGATATACATTGCACTGTACGGTCGCCATTCTTGGCTCTATAAGTCGGCAGCAGCATATAAGCAACACAGGCTTTCGATGCTGTTTTTGCTGCATGTGATACTGTTCCACGGCACTGCTCCCCATTGGGTGCAATGCTCCCCTGTAGCACTTGGTCAGCCGGGGTCTCTACTTGACGTGGCCAAAAGAACCACCTCTCAACCCTGTCCAAGGACAGGGACGGAGTTGCAATGGGATAGAGACTTGCAGTCCGGACAGGCCATGGGCAATCTGGATCATTGCTCCCTGGCCACCCTCACTTGGATTAAAAATCGGTGCTCCGGGGGGGTCCCAGGAGGCTCTCTGTATGATGAGGTAGACGTAGCTCATCAGGACTTTGATCCTGACACCGCTCTCACTCCGGATACACCGGATGGTGACGCCATAAGGAATGATCCTATAGCGTCCATCAATGGAATGTTGGATCTTTTCTCCCTCAGCTCCCCCAGCGGAGGAGTCAGCTTCACAGCAGGAGAAGTCCCATTTCAAACTCAAACGTATATTGAGTAGTGTTCTGGCCACGCTGACTTCAGAGAAGCAGTCCAGGAACACCACGCTTACCAGATAAGCGTTTTCTCCAAACGTATTAAGGATACACGTTATCACTTTCCCCCTGACGTGGTCAGGCGTTGGACCCAGGGTCCAAAGGTGGATTCTCCAATCTCCAGGCTTGCGGCTAGAGCCACAGTTGCAGTGGAGATGGGACTTCACTTACAGATGCCATTGACAGACAGATGGACTCTGGTTGAAATCTGTCTGTGAGGCTATCGGCGTGTCGGTTGCTCCGGCATTCACAGCCGTATGGGCACCCTAAGCTTTTCAGCTGTTCTTGTGCAGCTGGTCTTGAGCACAAGTACATCTGTGCCGCAGGGGCGTCCGTAACCTCGCAATGTCTGTATTGCGACTTACCCTATTAATGCTGTCCTGGAAGGACAGCCGAGGTTTCGGTCCTTCCCAGGCTCGGGCAGGTCCCAATTGTCCTCGTCCAAAAGGGCTGAAAAGCCTCAGAGGGGCTCAGCTGCCGGCCGGGCTCAATCACGCCCAGGGAAGGCAGCCGGAGGAACCGCTACCAAGGCGGTCTCCTCATGACTCTCAGCTCTCTCATCTTTCCGCATCCGCGGTTGATGGCAGACTCGCTCGCCTTTGGCGACATTTAGCTGCCACAGGTCACAGACCGGTGGGTGAGGGACAGTGTGCCCACGTGCACAGGACAGAGTTCTGTTCTCGTCCTCCGACTCGATTCTTCAGAACGTCCCCACATCCCCACCGAGCAGATGCTCTTCTGCAGGCAGAAGGAGTGGTAATCCCGGTTCCTCTTCAGGAACAAGACACGGTTTTCCTCCAATCTGGTTGTGGTGCCAAACAAGGATGGCTCTTTCCGTTCCGTTCTGGACCTAAAACTGCTCAACAAGCACGTGGAGGCCAGGCGGTTCCGGATGATACCCTCCGCTCCGTCATTGCCTCAATGTCTCAAGGAAATTTCCTAGCATCAATAGACATCTAAGATGCTTATCTCCACGTGCCGATTGCTACAGAGCACCAATTTTTTTCTACATTTCGTGCTAGGAAACGACCAGCTTCAGTTCGTAGCTCTGCCATTCGGGCTGGCGACAGCCCCACGGGGGTTCGCCAAGGTCATGACGGCAGTGGTAGCAGTCTTGCACTCACAGGGACACTCTGTGATCCCTTACTTGGACGATATACTTGTCAAGGCACCCTCTCAACAGGCATGCCAACTCAGCCTGAATGTTGCGCTGGAGACTCTCCAGACATTCGGGTGGATCATCAACTTCTCAAAGTCAAACCTGTCACGACCCAATCACTAACGTATCTTGGCATGGAGTTTCATACCCTCTCAGCGGTAGTGAAGCTTCCGCTGGACAAGCAGCGGTCACTACAGACTGGGGTGCAGACTCTGCTTAAAGGTCAGTCGCACTTCTTAAGACGCCTCATGCACTTCCTCGGGAAGATAGTGGCGGCAATGGAGGCGGTTCCGTTTGCGCAGTTTCATCTGCGTTCACTTCAATGGGACATTCTCCGCCAATGAGACGGGAAGTCAACATCCCTGTACAGGAAAGTATCCCTTTCACAGACGGCAAGGACTCTCTGCAATGGTGGCTTCTTCCCACCTCATTATCACAGGGAAGATCCTTCCTACCACCGTCTTGGGCGGTGGTCACGACAGACGCGAGTCTGTCAGGGTGGGGAGCGTTTTTCTCCACCACAGGGCTCAGGGTCCGTGGACTCAGCAGGAGTCCACCCTTCAGATCAATGTTCTGGTAATCAGAGCAGTGTATCTTGCCCTACTAGCCTTCCAGCAGTGGCTGGAAAGAAAGCAGATCCGAATTCAATCGGACAAGTCCACAGCGGTGGCATACATCAATCACCAAGGGGGGACACACAGTCGGCAAGCCTTCCAGGAAGTCCGGCGGATTCTGATGTGGGTGGATGCCACGGCCTCCACCATATCCGCAGTTCACATCCCCGGCGTAGAAAACTGGGAAGCAGACTTCCTCAGTCGCCAGGGCATGGACGCAGGGGAATGGTCCCTTCACCCGGACGTGTTTCAGGAAATCTGTCGCCGCTGGGGAAGGCCGGACGTCGACCTAATGGCGCCCCGGCACAACAACAAGGTCCCAACCTTCATGGCACGGTCTCGCGATCAAAGAGCGCTGGCGGCAGACGCCCTAGCGCAAGATTGGTCGCAGTTCCGGCTCCCTTATGTGTTTCCACCTCTGGCACCCTTGCCTAGAGTGCTACGCAAGATCAGATCCGATTGCAGCCGCGTCATACTCGTCGCCCCAGACTGGCCGAGGAGGGCGTGGTATCCGGATCTGTGGCAGCTCACGGTCGGCCAACCGTGGGCACTACCAGACCGACCAGACTTGCTGTCCCAAGGGCCGTTTTTTCCATCGGAATTCCGCGGCCCTGAATCTGACTGTGTGGCCATTGAGTCCTGGATCCTAGCGTCTTCAGGATTATTCCACGGGGTCGTTGCCACCATGAGACAGGCTAGGAAGCCCACGTCCGCTAAGAACCACAGAACGTGGAGGATATTCTTATCCTGGTGCTCTGCTCAGGGAGTGTCTCCCTGGCCATTTGCATTGCCTACCTTTCTTTCTTTCCTGCTATCTGGGTTAGAAAAAGGTTTGGCGCTCGGCTCCCTTAAAGGTCAGGTATCGGCGCTATTCGTCTTTTTTCAAGAGGCGTTTGGCACGCCTTCCTATGGTGCGCACGTTCCTACAGGGGGTTTGCCATATCGTTCCCCCGTGCAAGCGGCCGTTAGATCCATGGGATCTGAACAGGGTACTATGCCCTCCAGAAGCCGCCCTTCGAGCCTCTGAGGGAGGTTTCACTTTCTAGACTATCCCAGAACGTGGCTTTTCTGGTAGCGATCACATCTCTTCGGAGAGTGTCTGAGCTAGCAGCGCTGTCATCCAAGACTCCCTTCCTGGTCTTCCACCAGGACAAGGTAGTGCTGCGCCCCATTCAGGAGTTTCTCCCGAAGGTGGTATCCTCTTTTCACAAACATTATCAGGTGCATACCTATGCTTCGGCGGACGCCAGCCTAGGTAGAAGAGTCCTGCAGGCGGCAGTTGCCTCCCCGTAGGGGAGGGCTGTCTTGCAGCTCTAACATGAGGTATTTCTTTACCCACCCAGGGACAGCTTTTGGACGTCCCAATCGTCTGGGTCTCCCAATAGAGCGCCGAAGAAGAAGGGAATTTTGTTACTTACCGTAAATTCCTTTTCTTCTAGCTCTTATTGGGAGACCCAGCACCCGCCCTGTTGTCCTTCGGGATTTTTGGTTTGTTTGCGGGTACACATGTTGTTCATGTTGAACGGTTTTCAGTTCTCCGATGTTACTCGGAGTGAATTTGTTTAAACCAGTTATTGGCTTTCCTCCTTCTTGCTTTTGCACTAAAACTGGTGAGCCAGTGATCCCACTGGGGGTGTATAGCCAGAAGGGGAGGGGCCTTACACTTTTAAGTGTAATTGCTTTGTGTGGCCTCCGGAGGCAGTGCTATACACCAATCGTCTGGGTCTCCCAATAAGAGCTAGAAGAAAAGGAATTTACGGTAAGTAACAAAATTCCCTTCTTTGTCAATTCACAGTATTGGAACGTTATTTGCAGCACGTCTGCCTGCATTGCACACTCTAACTTTTTTAAACTCAGCCATTATACTAGCAAACACACAGTGTACCTAGTTGTATCGTAAACGTGGCTTTTGTACTTTTGTCTATTCACAGTATTGGAACGTTATTTGCAGCACGTCTGCCTGCATTGCACACTCTAACTTTTTTAAACTCAGCCATTATACTAGCAAACACACAGTGTACCTAGTTGTATCCTAAACGTGGCTTTTGTACTTTTGTCTATTCACAGTATTGGAACGTTATTTGCAGCACGTCTGCCTGCATTGCACACTCTAACTTTTTTAAACTCAGCCATTATACTAGCAAACACTCACTGTACCTAGTTGTATCCTAAACGTGGCTATTGTACTTTTGTCAATTCACAGTATTGGAACGTTATTTGCAGCACGTCTGCCTGCATTGCACACTCTAACTTTTTTAAACTCAGCCATTATACTAGCAAACACACAGTGTACCTAGTTGTATCCTAAACGTGGCTATTGTACTTTTGTCAATTCACAGTATTGGAACGTTATTTGCAGCACGTCTGCCTGCATTGCACACTCTAACTTTTTTAAACTCAGCCATTATACTAGCAAACACTCACTGTACCTAGTTGTATCCTAAACGTGGCTATTGTACTTTTGTCTATTCACACTACTGCAAATCTATGTGCAGCACCTCTGCATGACAACCTCGTGCTCTGTTTTTAATAAGCTATAATGATAGCACAAAATACTGCCATTTTGTGGCATCATAGAACTGGCTGTTGTATTCCATTAGTGCCCCACTGGTGACAAGCTATTTCTAGCACCTCTACATCACACCCTCATGCACATTTTGCTACGCTAATGTTATAGCAAACTCATGGAATTCATTGCTGCATTTCATAATTCGGAGGGATAGAAAGTCAGGCTTCCTTTAGCTTTTCCTTCTGTTCATAGACAGCATCTCCAAGACAAATTTCCCCTCCACGTCTAAGTGTGGAGAGGCAGCAAGTGCGCATGCGTGTGCCGATGTACCCCAGCTGCAGCATAATTACAGTGTTTCGCCTAGTGAGTATGCTCAGCCTGACTGTGCCATTCCTGACGCTAAGTCTTCATTTCGGGATACAGCGCATGCTCCCACACTAAGTGTGAAAAGCCTCTTTGCACAGGTGCTTGCATTCCGTGCCGGGTCTAAGTCCTGTTTTGTGCCTAGACACCATGCTAAAGCTGATAGTCTTTTTTCAGAGACTGTATTTCATGCTACTGAGCATGCTCAGGCACTTCCTGCATCAGAGACTAGGTCCGGTAATGAACTCTTTGGCCCTGGCCCTGATGTGGGGGTCCCATATAGACCACAGGGCATCAGGTGTCCTCCCAAATGGCTTGCAGAGGCCCACACCTATGACTTGTCATCGCATTATTGATGGTCAGACGATGACTGGTGAGGTGTTTGGGTCATGGCAGCCATGAGGTCATCATTGAAGTTGCGTTTCCAAATAGGACGCTAGTTATGCCACTCATGACGTGTCACTCTACTTTTGTCTATAGGAGGTGCATTGTGGTTCACCATGGTTTGGGGCGGACCCAGGTTATCAAAGGGGCTGGAGCCAACAAGGAGGTGCACAGTCTTCTATTATGCTCCGAAAGAGCACACCTCCATGTGTTGAACCCATTGCGGCTTTAGGCCAGAGGTAGGCAGGGATAGGGTGGTGGATGCAGGCCACCACCACAGTTGGTAACGCAGAACGGTTAAGACCAGCTCCTGTCCTAACAGTCCTGCTTGTGCAGCCCAGTGGCATTAACAGGCCTGCTGCTGCTGATGCGCCTGCTGTCCACAGGTGTGGCCCCTACGCACACGGTCAGCGTACTCAATGGCCCCTGTGTTGTTAACAGGGAGTTCCTGGGCTGGGTGGGCATGTGGACCCTGTGACGCTAACAGGGCTCACAGTCTCCAGATCCGAATGGCGTCTAACTCGGTTCAGGCTACTATTAGTTTCATAGCCACACAGCTCTGTATCCTCCACCAAACCTTCCAGTTGCCAACCTCTCCTTTTCCAACTGGGAGCACGGTGGACACTGACTGCTGATGGGGATATATACCTTTCTCTTTCTTTTCTTATTAATTTTCGTTATATAGCGGTCACAGATTATATACCACTTTATCCAAATCTGCCAGTCCCACTGTAACAGATGTTGTTTCTTCAGCAAATGTTACAGTTGCTTAACCACCAAATCCACGGACCAAAATTTTTTTCCCCTTTCCAACACACCTGTTCCCCTTTCCAACAGCATCTGTCCTTTTCCAACTCATTTTGGGATATGACCAAAAGTGCAACTGTGCAGGGACACCGTACTCAACGCCATCTCAGCACAGCAGCCATCCCTCGGTCCCTCCGATGTGGACAAGTAAAAGACCATTTCCTCCTATCCATGACAAAGCGTTGAGATTCACTCTGTGCAGCACTGGTGTTTAGTGGAAAAGTAGATCTAAGATTGCGTACCACATTCTGCAGATACTCCTGTATACGTGCGTCTATTTCTATGGCAGGAATTAGTTCGGCAAATTTTGTCTTGTACCGGGGATCTAACAGTGTGGCAACCCAGTATTCTGGATTACTTTGAATTCGTACAATCCGAGGGTCATGTTGTAGGTAGTGCAGCAAGAATCCGCTCATGTGTCTTGTGCATCCAGGAGGACCAAGTCCTTGGTGTGTTGGTGGCAGAGAGGTGAGAATCGTGCATACTTCCTCTGTCCTCTACCCACAACCTCGCACAACCGAAATGTGAGCAAGCTCTCACTCATCTGCTGAGTCTTCCATGCCGATCGCCAGTTCGTCCTCCATTTCTTCATGGGCTCCTGCACTTTCATCAACACTTTTTGCTGATACTATGCGCCCTTGTTAATCCCTCTCCCTCACCATGACTGCCGCATAGGTGCCGCTGACCATCTGGACCTCGTAGATCTTGTTATCCCTTCCGCATATGACTCCTCCTGTACTTCCTCCCCTTCCTCTTGTCCCAACACCTGACTCTGAATAATAATTACAGTGTGCTCCATCATGTAGATGACCAGAATTGTCACCCTGAGAATGACATTGCCAGTGCTAAACATCTTCGTCGACATTTCAAAACTGTGTAGCAGGGTGCATAGGTCCTTGATCTGACACCACTCCAGCAGCGTGATCTGCACCACCTCTGGATCAAGTTATCCCAGGCTATATGTCTTACCGTATTTCAGCAGGGCTCTGCGGTGCTGCCACACACGCTGCAACATGTGCAGATTCCAATTCCTGCGTGTCGGAACATCGCATTTCCGGCGTTTAACTGCCAGACCCTAAGACTTCCGGAGTGATGAAAGTTGTTGAGCTGCTGTGTGCGCACGATGGAAGTGAGCACATAGTGAGCGTGCCCGCTGCACAAGTCCATGTAGGCCGTGATGGTGTTTTAAAAATTGCTGGAGAATTCGGTTCAACACGTGAGCCATACAAGGCACGTGTGTCACATTGCCCTGACGATGGCCCACAGCCAGGTTTGCATCATTGCCGCACACGGCTGTTAAGTCACCAACGTAGTCCGCTCCGTCAATTTGTACTCCGGTTGCCAGGTGACAACGTGTTCCTTTCATGAATAGTGCTGATGATGGGAGAGTAGTCGATGCCAGCGGCGCAGGTGGACGCAGGTTATGCTCACCCACTGGGCTGCATTACCTTGACAGATGCAGAATCTCTGGCTGAATGTAGCTGGTGGGTATCTCACAGATGAAATACCATCATTCAGCTACAACCAATGGGAAGACACCACACCCTTTTTTATGCCCATCCTGTCTGCAGACCACTGCCAGACATAGCTATGAACCTCTGGTTAATTTTACCCCCAGTTCAGTTTTATGATTTTGTGTGCTTGTTACCTGACTACTTTTCCTGCTTGCTGTTTATGTACCTTGTTGGCCGATACGCATTTCACCTCTGCTTGTTTTCTGATTAAGTCCTGGCCGTCCCATTCTGTTCCTGTTCCTCAATTAATGTTTTGACCCTGCCTGACTACTATTCTCTGGAATAGCGGTGTGACTCACATTTCCCATACATTTCAAAGTAAAACTTTGACTGCCTGATGGCATTGAGCTCTGCTGCCAGCATAGTAAGGAGGTGTGTGGTAGTCCTTGTGCGCAGTTGCAAGGAAGGGTGGCCTGACCACACAGGGTTTGCGCCAAGGTAGAGGACCCACACGAGGTTGAAGAGGCAGAAGCAGTGTATTAACTTCTACATACAGAACAAGGATTGAAACAACTCGTGGGGACGGCAAGACTTGTACAGCAGACCCTTCTCCATCTCTCACCATAGTTTGCCAGTGCCCAGTCAGTGACATGTAATGACCCTGTCTATGCTTACTGGTCCAAGTATCTGTGTTGAAATGCACCCTGTCGCACACAGATTTTCTCAAGGAAGTGGTGATGATGTTGTGTGCGACATGCTGGTGTAGCGCGGGCATGCTTTTCTTGGAGAAGCAGTGGTGATTGGGCATCTGGTACTGGGGCACAGCGACAGACATAAGGTCTGTAAAATCCTGTGTGTCCACTACGCGTAAAGGCAGCATTTCGGTAGCCAACAGCTTACAGAGGGATAGAGTCAACCACTTAGCTTTGTCATGGGTCGCAGTAAGTGGCCTTTTATTTGACCACATCTGAGGGACAGAGATCTGGCTGCTGTCTGTAGACGGTGTTGAGTAGGGTGTCCCTGGAAAAATGCAGGTTTGTGAGAAAAGTGCAGGCGGAGACATGATGTTGCCTTCATCTTGCCTTCAGATCTGTTCATCTTGTATCATTTTTAAAAAACACAGCAAGCAAGGGTTACTCCAAGCGGAGTCTACCTTTTTTCCCAAAATTGGGCACACAGACACCCCATCAGTGGCAGCACTTGTGCCCTAGTTGCAAACAGGATGTTTTGATTTGCATCAAGCACATTCCAAATCCACAAGCATTTACTCTCCCCAGGATGACACAGGGGTAGTAAATTCCTTCTGGATCCATGACTTGTTCATTTTGATGAACGTCAGTCTGTCCACATTGTCACTGGACAGACGCGTGCGCTTATCTGTCAGCACACACCCAGCAGCACTGAAGACACGTTCAGAGACAACGCTGGCAGCTGGACACGACAAAATCTCCAAGGCGTAACTGGAGAGCTCTGTCAATTTTTCTAGATTTGAAGCCCAAAAGGAGCAAGGCTCCATTTGCAAAGTCATTGCATCGATGTTCATTTGGAGATACTCCTGTATCATCCTCTCCATCCGTTGACTATGTGTCAGACTTGTTGTCTCTGGTGGCCTTGCAAAGGAGGGTCTAAAAAAATTATGAAAAGATTCCATAAAATTGCTGTTACCAGCACCAGATACGGTCCTACTGGTACGGGTAGACTGTTGAAGATGACGAGGCCGTCCCATGTTTGTCAAGTTACAACTGGGAGAATCACTCCCTTCACCTGCACGGTTGTTTGGTGGAAAAGCCGAGCTAAGATCGAGTAACAGCTTATGCTGATACTCCTGCATACGTGCGTCCCTTTCTATGGGTGGAATTATGTCACAAAATTTGGACTTGTCCCGGGGATCTAATAGTGTGGCAAGCCAGTAGTCATCATCACTTCTAATTTTGACAATACGAGGGTCATGTTGGAGGTAGTGCAACAAGAAGGCACTCATGTGTCTTGCGCAGCCATGCGGACCAAGTCCACGCTGTGTTTGTGGCATAGAGGTGCTAACCGTTCTTTCTTCCTCTGTCATCTCCCCCCAACCTCTTTCAACTGAAATTTGACCAAGGTCCCCCTCATCTGCTGAGTCTTCCATGTCCATGGACAGTTCGTCCTCCATATCTTCATGTCCTCCTGCACCTTCCTCAACATGTCGCCTGCTACCATGCGCCCTTGTTGATCCCTGTCCCCCATGGTCCCATGCCTGCCGCGTTGGTGATGATGAACGTCTGGACCTTGGTGATGTTGTTGTGTCTTGCGCATATGAATCCTCCTGTAGTTCCTCCCCTTCCTGTTGTCCCACCCCCTGACTCCGAATAGTGTTTAGCGTGTGCTCCAGCATGTAAATGACTGTAATCGTCATGCTGATAATGGCATTGTCAGCGCTAAACATATTCGTCGCCATGTCGAAACTGTGCAGAAGGGTGCATAGGTCCTTGATCTGAGATCACTCCATCAGGGTGATCTGCCCCACTTCTGCATCTCGTTGGCCCAGGCTATACATCATGACGTATTGCACCAGGGCTCGCCGGTGCTGCCACAGTCGCTGTAACATGTGGAGAGTTGAATTCCAGCGTGTCGCCACATCGCATTTCAGGCGATGAACCGGCAGGCCGAAAGACTTCTGGAGCGATGCAAGTCGCTCTGCTGCGGCGCTTGAACGGCGGAAGTGAGCTGACAGTTTTCGTGCCCTGTTCAGAAGGCCATCTAGGCCGGGATAGTGTGTTAAAAATTGCTGGACGACAAGGTTCAACACGTGAGCCATACAAGGTACGTGTGTCACCTTGCCCAGGCGAAGGGCCGCACCCAGGTTTGCAGCATTGTCGCACACGGCCTTACCAGGCTGCAGGTTGAGTGGAGACAACCATTTATTAAACTCGGACCGCAGAGCTGACCACAACTCCTCAGCTGTGTGACTCTTATTCCCAAGACATGTCAAGCTAAAGACCGCCTGATGCCGTTGCGCTCTGCTGCCAGCATAGTAATGAGGGGTGCGTGATTCCTTCTGCGCAGTGAGAACGCTGGTGGCCTGACCAGGCAGGCTTGGGGCGGAGGTGGAGGACACAGATGAGGTGGAGGATGCAGAAGCTGTGGCGGAACTTGGACAGACATAGAATTGACACACAAGTCGTGGGGACGGCAAGACTTGTGCAGCAGACCCTTCACCATCTATCACCACAGTTACCCAGTGCCCAGTCAGCGACATGTAACGTCCCTGTCCATGCTTACTGGTCCAAGTATCGGTGGTGAAATGCACCCGTTCACACACAGAGTTTCTCAAGGAAGCGGTGATGTTGTGTGCGACATGCTGGTGTAGCGCGGGCACACCTTTCTTAGAGAAGTAGTGGCGACTAGGCATCTGGTACTGGGGCACAGCGACAGATATAAGGTCTCTAAAATCCTGTGTGTCCACTAGGCGGAAAGGCAGCATTTCTGTAGCCAACAGCTTACAGAGGGATAGAGTCAACCTCTTCGCTTTGTCATGGGTCGCAGGAAGTGGCCTTTTATTTGACCACATCTGAGGGACAGAGATCTGGCTGCTGTGTGTAGACGGTGTTGAGTAGGGTGTCCCTGGAAAAATGCAGCTTTGTGAGGAAAGTGCAGGCGGAGACATGATGTTGCCTTCATCCAAAGTTGGTGCTATCGATGTCTGAGAGAGCTGTACACACTCACTTGTTTCCCCTTCCAAACCAACTGACGACCTACCAAGCAAACTGCCTGTTGCGGTTACAGTGGTGGAAGTTGTGGGTGGAAAAACAGGTGTGACAGCTGTCCCCACAGTCCTAGAAGATGACGAGCGCGCGGATGCCCTGGAAGGGGCAGGCGGTGGATGGTTGGCTCCACTAGGCCGCATTGCAGCACGGTGAGCTTCCCACCAGGCCATATGATATTTATTCATGTGACGATTCATGGAAGAAGTTGTCAAACTGCTGAGGTTTTGACCTCTACTAAGATAACCATGCCAAATGTTACAGATCACATAATTTGGCCGATCTTTTTTTATGTCAAAAAAGGACCAGGCTAGGCAAGGCTTAGAGGCCATGCGACCTGTTGATCCACCCCGAATAATGCTCAGAGGCAGAGTGGTGGCTGAGGATGCAGTTGTAGACGTGCTACCAGTGCTCCGACTGTGTCCAGGAAGGCGCCAGGTTACTTCGACGTCGGTTGCATCCTCCTCCACCGCCTCTATTGACCTCCTCGAGTGTCTGACTGTGGGTTGACAGTAGGTGGGATCTAGAACTTCATCATCAATTGTTGTGTTTGCACTCCCCTCCCCCTCAGACCGAGTTTCTTCTTGCCCTGACCGAATATTTAAGTTGTCATCCCAATCGGGTATCTGCGTCTCATCTTCATCAGTATGTTCCTCATTGCCTATAACCACAGTTGTTGGAAAGGCAGCATTTTGGTAGCCAACAGTTTGCATATGATGAAAGTCAACCTCCAAGCCATGTCATGCCCTTCTAAAAGCATGTAAAACACAGCGAGGGGACTCCAACCACAGTCTCCCTCGTTGCCACTAACTGGGCCACACACACCCCACTTGACTGGCATCGGTTGAGCCCCCTTTTGAAAAAGAAAAAGATGCTTTGCATGAAGCACTCTCAAAAATACGCGTGCCTTTCCCGTCCCCTGGCTGACCCAGGGGAAGAAAAGTCCTCTGAGAGCCATGACTTGTTCATCTTGGTTCTTTTAGAAACACAGCGAGGGGACTCCAACCACAGTCTCCCTCGTTGCCACTAACTGGGCCACACACACCCCACTTGACTGGCATCGGTTGAGCCCCCTTTTGAAAAAGAAAAAGATGCTTTGCATGAAGCACTCTCAAAAATACGCGTGCCTTTCCCGTCCCCTGGCTGACCCAGGGGAAGAAAAGTCCTCTCAGAGCCATGACTTGTTCATCTTGGTTCTTTTAGAAACACAGCGAGGGGACTCCAACCACAGTCTCCCTCGTTGCCACTAACTGGGCCACACACACCCCACTTGACTGGCATCGGTTGAGCCCCCTTTTGAAAAAGAAAAAGATGCTTTGCATGAAGCACTCTCAAAAATACGCGTGCCTTTCCCGTCCCCTGGCTGACCCAGGGGAAGAAAAGTCCTCTGAGAGCCATGACTTGTTCATCTTGGTTCTTTTAGAAACACAGCGAGGGGACTCCAACCACAGTCTCCCTCGTTGCCACTAACTGGGCCACACACACCCCACTTGACTGGCATCGGTTGAGCCCCCTTTTGAAAAAGAAAAAGATGCTTTGCATGAAGCACTCTCAAAAATACGCGTGCCTTTCCCGTCCCCTGGCTGACCCAGGGGAAGAAAAGTCCTCTGAGAGCCATGACTTGTTCATCTTGGTTCTTTTAGAAACACAGCGAGGGGACTCCAACCACAGTCTCCCTCGTTGCCACTAACTGGGCCACACACACCCCACTTGACTGGCATCGGTTGAGCCCCCTTTTGAAAAAGAAAAAGATGCTTTGCATGAAGCACTCTCAAAAATACGCGTGCCTTTCCCGTCCCCTGGCTGACCCAGGGGAAGAAAAGTCCTCTGAGAGCCATGTCCACATTGTCAGTGGACAGACACGTGTGCTTATCTGCCAGCAGACCCACAGCAGCACTGAAGACAGGTTCCGAGAGAACGCTGGCTGCAGGACACGACAAGATCCCCAAGACGTACGTGGCGAGCTCAGGCAATTTATCAACATTGGAAGCCTAAAATGAGCAGGGCTCAAGTTGCACAATAATGGAATCGATGTTTCCTTGCATATACTCATATATCTGTGTGTCCTACTCTTTTTCCTTGTCCAGCTCTTTTGTTTTCGCATGAGTATATGTCCTTGTCACTTTCCCATGTGTTGTGAGTTGTTTGTGACCTTTTGGACACCTTTGAGGGTGTTTTCTAGGTGTTTTTCTGTGTTTGTGATTGCCTGCCATTGTTTCCTATGCAGTTCGAGTTCGGTTCGTCGAACGTTCGACGAACCGAACTCGAACGGGAGGTCCGTTCGGCGAACCAACCTCGAGCCGAACCGCGACCGGTTCGCTCATCTCTAGTCAACACTGCAAATATTGACTTGCTGCATTAACTCATTCTAACTGTCAATATAACCTTTTGGTACTTAGAATATGATTGCAATTATATTTCTGTATGTGATGTAAACAACAGACAAACACAATTAAAAACCAGAGGGCAACTGATCATGTGAAAATATAATTTTGGTGTCATTCTCAAAACTTTTGGCCATGACTGTACATCAGCACAGGAACTTTTTTTTTTTTTAACACCTCAATTTGTGGAAATTTTTTTTATTTCACTATCGATTAAAATATACTTTGTCTGTGGGACAACCCATTTAGGAATGAACTCTTGGGCAAAATTAAATTTCAAGTAAATCAGAATTTAACACTTTTATTCCCCCTGAATTGAGAAATTGATGCATAACCTTAAATTCTAGTTTCATAGATGTAAATATTAAGTTCTTAGCTGTATATTCTGTATTACAAACTTAGTCATGACATTTTTTAGGTTCCTAAAAGGAAATCTGTCAGCAGGGGTTTGCTATGTAAGCAGAGAGCAGCATGAAGTAGTGGTAGAGAGCTGCTAGATATGCAACAGAGAAAACTGATTGTATCAAAGTGACAGCATGCAGACAAGCAAGTGACTAACTGGAGATGGGGTCTCTGCCCCTACATTATGCTGCTCTCAGATTACATAGAGAACACAAATAAAGGACTCAAACCCACACCTCCCAAACATTTTACCAGCAGCCCTAGCTGTTGAGCCACAAGCTCAGCTTATGGCCACCGATTCCATTTATGAAAAATGTGTTTGCTGCAAAGTACAATTTAGTCAGAAGTAGAGATGTAGAAAAGTGAACAGGCAGCAAATTGTAAGTATATGCCATCATTTATTAATTACTGGGGGGCTGACCTCTGGGATCCTCACTGCACCTCAGAATTAAGGGGGCACAGGTCTGCATCCTATTTTTTTTCCTCTGTGCCGATACCTTCCTGGCCCCCCATTGCAGCGCAGCTCTATTCAAGCAACTGGGGCCAACTACAGTTCCTTGCACAGTTGGGTGGCTAAAAATGGCAAGGGAAGGTTGCAGCCATATTATCATTTTGTGGGAGTCTCAAAGGTCAGACCAATAGCTATAATTACTCTATGCATAACGGAATAGTTTCATATATTGCTCTAAGATGGTGATACCTCTTTATAGATGACATACTCCTCGTCTTCTTAAAACTTAGTGCGAAAACATTGAAGGTCGTCTTTTGTAATATTAATTGAAAAAGGTGGCCATTGTTTTATTTGGTGACAGTGCAACAACCCGCACCCCCTTCCGATCAATTGTTACCGCCAACTGCCAGAAGTTCCCGAGTGCTGCTGGAACATGTAGCCCTGTCATTTCTATACTTGGGGCCAAGTAATGCAAATCAACCGCCAATTCAAATGAAGTAAGAAGGCCATCAATAAGTAGTCACCATCCCTTTTAAGGGAAAAATATAGTATCACGTTGAGCCGCAAGAATGTAGTATGTGTGATCTGCAGTGTTTAGGCTATCTGCGCACGTTGCGTTTTTTCATGCGTTTATGCAGCGTTTTAAACTGCAGCGTAAACGCATGCATTCTGCATCCCCAGCAAAGTCTGAGAATTTAGCAAATTCCATGAGCACGTTGCATTTTAAAACGCAGCGTTTTGCATGCCAATTTTTTTACTAAATCGAAGCGATCTAAAAAGGAACATGTCGCTTCTTTTGTGCGTTTTGGATGCTTTTCCTACTCTATGGTAGAGCAAGCATCCAAAACGCATCATTTCTGCATCCATTCTGCATTCAAAATACATCCAAAACGCAGCGTTTTGGCTGAGTTTTGAAATGCACATGCAGTGACAAAACGCTGCAAAATATTTGTCACGGCAGAATGCAACGTGCGCACATAGCATTAATGTGGTCATTGTCACATGTTTAGGCTTGCCACCTAGCATTTACACTGGAATATTAAGAAAACCTAGTCAAACATATTGATCTGTGGGTTCATTGATCTTAATGGTCCAAACATAGTCAGATGTTGTTCTTATGACCACCTGTGACATACTTTGTTGAAAGGCTTTTTTTAGGAGGACACAATTGTATAATCTAGCTAGCTGTTCTGTCCTCCAATGGAAATTTGTACTGTGTGTGTCTATGTATTATTTTTACATTGTAACTAACGAGTGACCTGTAGAAACATAAAGGCTTTGTCCCACTAACAAAGTACATTTTAATTTAATAGATCTTGGAATAATAATTTCAGCAAATGGATGTGTTTTAATAAAATGTTCCTGTGCTGCGATGATCTTATACATTTGCCCCTGTTATGTACTGTGTAATGACCGTGTTTCGTACAGGGACCTGGTCTCATTATAACCTCTCCTGAGCCGGAGATGGTGGGGGAAAGTACATTACAGTTCAAAAGTTTAGGGTCACTTATTGCTTTTCTTTCAAAAATAAGGAAATATCTTTTTTTTTTTTTTTTTTTTTAAGCTAACATTAAATTAAACAGAAATGCACTCTATACATTGTTAATGTGGTAAATGACTATTCTATCTTCAAATGTCTGGTTTTTAATGCAATATCTGCATAGGTGTATAGAGGCCCATTTCCAGCAACCACCACTCCAGTGTTCTAATGGTACATTGTGTTTGCTAACTGTGTCGGAAGGCTATTGGATGTTTAGAAATCCCTTGAAAACCCTTGTGCAAGTATGTTAGCACAGCTGATTAGAAAAGCTATAAAACTGACCTTCCTTTTGAGCTAGTTGAGATTCTGGAGCAATACACTTGTTGGTTCCATTAAACTCTCAAAATGGCCAGAAAGAGAACTTTCATGTGAAACTCGACAGTCTATTCTTGTTCTTAGAAATGAAGGATATTCGATGAGAGAAATTGCCAAGAAACTGAAGATTTGCTACAACGGTGTGTACTACTCCCTTCAGAGGAGAGCACAAACAGGCTCTAACCAGAGTAGAAAGAGAAGTGGGAGGCCCTGCTGCACAACTGAGTAACAAGACAAGTACATTAGAGTTTCTAGTTTGAGAAATCAACGCCTCAACGCTTCAGGACAGAGTGGCAAAGAAAAAGCCATATCTGAGACTGCCTAATGAAAGGAAACCATTAATATGGGCAAAAGAACACAGACATTGGACAGAGGAAGATGGGGGAAAAAAAGTGTTATGAACAGACAAATCAAAGTTTGAGGTGTTTGGATCACACAGAAGAACATTTGTGAGACGCAGAACAACTGAAAAGATGCTGGTAGAGTGTCTGATGCCATCTGTCAAGCATGGTGGAGGTAATGTGATGGTCTGGGGTTGCTTTGGTGCTTCATAGTTTCATAGTTTCATAGTTTTTAAGGTTGAAGGGAGACTCTAAGTCTATCTAGTTCAACCTGTAGCCTAACATGTTGATCCAGAGGAAGGCAAAAAAACCCCAATGTGTCAAATAAGCTCCAATGGGGAAAAAAATTCCTTCCTGACTCCACATACGGCAATCAGACTAGTTCCCTGGATCAACACCCTGTCATAAAATCTAATATACATAACTGGTAATATTAAATTTTTCAAGAAAGGCATCCAGGCTCTGCTTAAATGTTAGTAGTGAATCACTCATTACAACATCATACGGCAGAGAGCTCCATAGTCTCACTGCTCGTACAGTAAAGAATCCTCATCTGTGATTATGATTAAACATTCTTTCCTCAAGACTTAGCGGATGCCCCCTGTTCCAGTCGCAGGCCTAGGTGTAAAGAGATCTTTGGAAAGGTCTCTGTACTGTCCCCTCATATATTTATACATTGTGATTAGATCCCCCTAAGCCTTTGTTTTTCCTAACTAACTAACCCCAAGTTTAATAACCTGTCTTGGTATTGCAGCCCCCCCCATTCCTCTAATAATCTAGGTCGCTCTTCTATCTACCTGTAAGATTATGCTATTTATAACCTTCTATACTTTTGCTAACAAGAAATGCATCCATTCCTCTCTTAAATTCATTCAGTGAGTTGGCCATCACTACTTCCTCAGGAAGAGAGTTCCAGAGCCTCACTGCTCTTACCGTGAAGAACCCTCTTCTATGCTGATGTAGGAATTTTCTTTCCTCCAATCGAAAAGAATGCCCCCTTGTTCTTGTCATAGTCCTTGGTACAAACAGATCATGGGAGAGATCTCTATATGGCCCTCTGATATATTTGTACATATTTATTAGGTCTCCCCTAAGTCTTCTCTTTTCTAGAGTAAATAGACCTAATTTTGATAACCTTTCCGTGTATTGTAATGCACCCATTCCATTTATTATTTTAGTAGCTCGCCTCTGAACCCTTTCAAGTTCAGTAATGTCTTTCTTCAGCACCGGCGCCCAAAATTGCACACAATACTCCAAGTGTGGTCTGACTAGTGATTTGTACAGAGGGAGAATGATGTTTTCATCTCGTGCCCCCAGACCTCTTCTAATGCATCCCATCACCCTATTTGCTTTGGTGGCTGCTGCCTGACACTGGGCACTCCAATTTAGATTCTTATTCACTAAGATGCCTAAGTCTTTTTCCATGTCTGATTTCCCCAGCAGTTTCCCATTTAGTAAGTAATCGTAGCATCTGTTTCTCCTTCCCATGTGCATAACCTTACACTTATCTGTGTTAAACCTCATTTGCCATTTTTCAGCCCAATTCTCCAATTTACTCAAATCCATCTGTAGTTGCAAACTGTCCTCCTTTGTGTTAACTACCTTACATAGTTTTGTATCATCTGCAAATACTGATATTTTACTCTGTAAACCATCCACCAGATCATTAATAAATATATTAAATAGTAGGGGGCACAATACAGACCCCTGTGGCACCCCACTAGTAACCCTGGCCCAATCTGAGTATGCACCATTAATAACCACTCTTTGTTTTCTACCACTAAGCCAGCTACCTACCCATCTACACACATTTTCCCCGAGCCCAAGCTTTCTCATTTTACTTAGCAGTCTTTTATGTGGGACAGTGTCAAATGCTTTACCGAAGTCGAGATAAATGACATCCAATGATTCTCCTCGGTCCATGTGAGAGCTTACATCCTCATAGAAGCTGATCAGGTTAGTTTGACAGGAGCGATCCTTCATAAATCCATGTTGATATGGAGTTAAACAGTTATTAACATTGAGACATTCCATAATAGTATCCCTTAAAAACCCTTCAAACATTTTACCCACAACAGATGTTAAGCTTACCGGCCTATAGTTTCCAGGTTCCCTTTTGCACCCTTTTTTGAATATTGGTACCACATTTGCTAGCCGCCAATCCAGTGGAACAGACCCAGTTTCTATAGAGCCTTTAAATAAAAGGAATAGAGGCCTGTCTATCACATTACTTAACTCCCTTAATACCTGGTAAAGTAGGAGATTTGTACAAGGTAAAAGGGATTTTGAATACGGAAGGCTATCACTCCATTTTGCAACGCCATGCCATACCCTTTGGGCAGCGCTTGATTGGAGCCAATTTCATCCTACAACAGGACAATGACCCAAAGCACACCTCCAAATTATGCATGAACTATTTAGGGAAGAAGCAGGCAGCTGGTATTCTCTGTAATGGAGTGGCCAGCCCAGTCACCAGATCTCAACCCTATTGAGCTGTTGTAGGAACACCATTAAGCCAATCCAACTTGTGGGAGGGGCTTCTGGAAGCATGGGGTGAAATATCTCCAGATTACCTCATCAAATTAACAGCTAGAATGCCAAAGGTCTGCAAAGCTGGAATTGTGCAAAGGAAGCATTCTGTGACGAAAGCAAAGTTTGAAAGAGAATATTATAATAATAATAATAATATTTATATAGCGGTATTAATACCACAGCGCTTTACATACATTGGCAATACTGTCCCCATTGGGGTTCACAATCTAAGTACCCTATCTGTATGTCTTTGGAGTGTGAGAGGAAACCGGAGTACCCGGAGGAAACCCACACAAACACGGGGAGAACATACAAACTCCTTGCAGATGTTGTCCTTAGTGGGACTAGAACCCAGGACCCCAGCGCTGCAAGACTGTAGTGCTAACCACTGAGCCACCGTGCTGACCTAGAGAAAATTATTTCAAGTAAAAATCATTACTTATAACCTAGTCAATGTCTGGACTATATTTTCTATTCTTTATGCAACTCATTTGACAAAAGTGTGCTTTTTCATTGAAAAGATAAAATTGTCTGGGTGACCCCAAACTTTTGAACTGTAGTGTATATGGACCAAACACGCAGGTTATTCACGTTTTTTTTTCAACGGCCAGGGAAATGTTTTTCCTCAAAGAATTGCCAATAATCCAATGTTGTAATATCTTTACTGTTTTGCTTCCTCCCCAGCCCAGGAGATGTGGTTTAATGAGACCATGTCCCTGTACAGTCAGACACGGCCATTACACAGTACATAGCAAGGGCACATTTATAAGATTATCTCAGCACAGGAACAGTCTATTTTTTTTTTTTCAACACCAATTGTGGAAATTATCTTTATTCAAAGATCTACTGATTTAAAGTGTACTTTGTTCATAGAATAACCCCTTTAAGGTTTCTTTTGTAAACAAACATTTTAACACTTTCCTTAAATAGTAAAAAAAAGTTTAATTTAAAAACCCTTAATGACTGAGCCAATTTTGACCTTAATGACCAGGCCAAATTTTGGAAATCTGTCACTTTATGCAGTAATAACTGTGTCAAATGCTTCAACGGATCCTAAAGATTCTAAGACTTTTTTTTTTTTTATGCGACTCATTGTACTTTGTTATTGGTAAAATTAGGTTGAAATTTTGTTTTTGTGAAGTCCAGAATTTTTACTAAGTTTGTAAAAATGATGCAATTTTTAAACTTTGCATTTTTATATCCTTAAACCAGTTAATCATGCTGTACAAAAGAATAAATAATATCTCATGTCTACTTTACATCGGTTTCATTGTTCGTCATTTTTTGATAGGATGTTAGAAGGGTTAAAAGTTTTGCATCAATATTTTTTTAATTTTTTCAACAAATATACATAAATTGTTTATTTAGGTACCCATTTAAGTGGACTTTGAGAGGCCAAAGTGATACCATTTAAAAAAAAACTGCAGCCCTCAAATACGTAAACTGCTGTCAAGAAACTTTTTAACCCGCCAGGTGTTACATTGAAATTATTGCAAAGTGGCAAGGGAAAAAAACAACAATTTTTTTACTCAAATGTTACTTTAGGCCCTGTGCGCACACTGCGATTTTTGCTATTTTCGCTGCAGAAAAGGTACGGTTTTTGTTCCTAACCTTGCTGCAGTCTTTCCCCAGCAAAACCTATGGGAAAAAAAAACGCTATGCGCAGACTGCGTTTTTTTTACCTCTATATTTTGCTGCAGAATTTCTGCAGCAAAAAGAATGAGCATGTCACTTCTTTTCTGCAGGTACTTGCGATTTTAGCCATAGAACATAACGCGGGTTTGTTATTACCGCGTTTTTTGCCGCGGGTGCGGTATTCTGCGAAAGGGTGCGGATTTTTCTTAAAGTTATTTCCCAGTGCGCACAGGGACATAGCCCCAAATTTCTCACTTTTTCCAAGAGGTAACCACCTAAAATGGACCCCCATAGTATATTACGCACTTTCTTGTGAGCACGGTGATGCCCCACACGTGAGTTCAGTTTGGAGAAGCAGCAGAGCTTCAAAGGGAAGGAGCAATACTTGAATTTTGTAACACAAAATTTGGCTGAAATAGATTGCGGTCACCATGTCACATTTGCAGGGCCCCCTAAGGTGCCCTAACATCAGAAACTCCACACAAGTGAACCCAATTTGGAAACTAGATCCCTCAAGGATCTTATCCAGGGATATAGTGAGCATTTTGAGCCCACAGCTACTTCACAGAATTTGATAACATTAGGTTGTCAAATATTGCTTTACCCTGAATATCTCACTTTTGCAAGAGGTAACTCGAAAAAGTAGACCCCACAGTTTTTTACCCACTTTCTTACGATACCAGTGATACCCCACATGTAGTCAAAAAGTTCTGTTTAGGGACGTAGAAGGCCACAAGCAATATTTATATTTTGGAAATTTGGCTTTTTGAAACAGGTTGTCATTTGCAGAGCCTACGTTTTTCAAGAGCAACAGAAAAAACCCATAAGGCACACTGAGTTTTTACTGTGGTTTTTTAATGTGTTTTTTTTAATTCAGCTTTTTCATAAAACTGCAAGCAAATCTGTATGCCAGCAAAGTCCATGAGAAACCTTAAGGCCCTGTGCACATTCTGTGATTTATTTTTTCTCAAATCTGCATGCCTCTTCTGAAGCCAGCAAAAGTCAATGGGGTTTTGGAATTGCTGTGCACATGGTGCGTTTTTTCCGTGCGTTTTTGGCGCAACATGTCAATTATTAGTCAGTTTAGCAATGTTTTTTTGACCCATTGACTTCATTGTGATGTAAAAACTCTGCAAAACCGCAGGTGGTATTCACACGGTGACAGTTTTCTTTCAGTTTAGCAGCATGTTTCAACAATACTGGTACAGGATCTGCTTTTTTTCACCATTTAAAGCAATAAAAAACAAAAACAAAAAAACAGAAACTGCATGCAAAAATGGTACGTTTTTCCTGCCAAGAGAACAGAAATAGTGCAGAAATTTCTGCAACCAAATACTCAACGTGCACACGTACCTTTTTAATGCCCTGTGCGCACTTGGAAATATTTTTCTTAAGAAAAATCCGCACCCTCTGGCAGAATACTGGAACCAGGGCAAAAACCGCGGTAATATCGCACCCGCAGTTTTCCGCGGTTTTGCCTCAGTTTTTCTGCGGGTTGGTATCTGCGTTTTTTTTTTTTACCATTATCTATGGCAAAAACCGCAGGTACCTGCGGAAAAGAAGTGACATGCTCATTCCTTTTGCTGCAGAAAAGCTGCAACAAAAATCTATAGGTGAAAAAACGCAGTGTGCACACAGCATTTTTTTTTTCCATAGGTTTTGCTGGGGAAGGACTGCAGAAAAATTATGAATAATTTCTGCAGCAAAAACCGCGGCAAAAAACGCAGTGTGCGCATAGGACCTTTATGTCTTTTTTGTAGATTTTACTCTGTAATGTATTTGTCTAGGGAGGAAGTGAGAGTTTTGATGCCACAATTTTTTTTAGGCAGTTAATGCAACACAAGTTTGAAATATTACAATTTGCATTATATTCACGGTGACTTTTAGGATTTTTTTTTCTTTTTTTAAACCTCTTGAGATATACATCTCACATTTTATAGCACTGTTTTTTTACTGTTCAGGAATGCATCACCAATATGAGTACATACAGTATGTGCTTACAATAGATGGTGCACCATTTGGTCTTCAGGGTAAAAGTGATGCAATTCCTGGAGCTATTCAAACCTTACAGAGACATTGAGCTACCAAACCAAAAAATCCTTCCAGGAATTCTTACTCACAATTTGGGCGGCATGCCCCTAAAAACACATTTGCTGATTATAAAACTTGGTCTTGCTAACAAAACAGTTGTCCTGCAATTATATATATATCATAGCAGAAATAATAAACTGTACTGGAGCGAAGGGCAATTTTTTAAAACATGGAGGAAAATGTAGCCAATAATGTGACAAACCTTAGTTTGTTCCAAAAATTAACACCAGCGGGCTAAAATGAGGTTTATCTTTCAAAGAGACTGGTCGTACAACGTGTTTAGCTTCTTTAGTCCCTATGTGAGGGTCGACTGTACCAATCGACGTAGTACACCGTAACAGGCTAGGTAGAGGGAGAAAGAACACGCCGCCTTGTCCTGCTGTAACCACAGACCTCTGGGACCCTGTCCCGATTCCTCGTGCTCTAAAGGCATCTTCTTTCTCCCTCTACCTATCTTCCGTGCCTCCCTGGCTATTACAAAGTATCTCTGAAAATCAACGCCTCACTTATGATACAGTCCTTAGACGTCCAATTCGTCTCATTCACCATTCTATGATACGCCAGACCTTGATAAAGGCCGACTCAGGCCGAAACATTGGCTTTGCTGTATTTTTGGTAGTGGCGTTTCTTTTTCCTTTTGCAGATAGTCTATCAATAAAAACACATTTGCAATACCTTTGTTTCTTGTCCTACTGAGTGCTTGGGATTTACCATACTGTCTGGAATTGTCAGATGACCTGACTTTTCAAGAAGATTTGTGGGGTCCACAGTCTGGAGTAGGCAGAAGTGGGCATGTGAGTGATCAAGTCCTGTAATTAATTGGACATGGGGTAAAATATGTTTTACTGGTAAAAATATTCTCTCTATTACTTATCCCATAAAAACTACTCCCTTCTGGGGCCCACTAAACAGTTTTTATGGTTTTCAAATAACTTCTGCTTATTTTCTATCACACTATTTGGTGGAATTCATGGCAATTTAATAATCGTGAGCTGTGTGGTAGCTTTCAAAACGGGGAGACACAAAGGCCTGCTTGGGATGGCCACATGGGGCAATAATACCAGGAAGAATTCTTCCATGCTTCCTGCAAACCCAGCCCCTTTTTTTTTTTTGGGGTGGGGGGGTGGGGGGAACCTTACTGTGGGAGTGGCAGGGACATGGCAATAAAAATGGCGCTCCAATATTCTCTGGACGTCCTTTGTCTTACTGTCTCCTGTGCTACAGAGTCAAATAGACGCTCAACAATGTTCTCACTGGAGCTGGAAGAAAGTGAGCGCTCCTTGTGTCCTTCTTTTTTTTTTTTGTTCATGACAAAGCTGTTGATGGTAGCAATCTGTATGAGGTAGCTTTCTACCTTTTATACCAGGCACTGGTCTTTCGCTTCACCAAGTACGGTTGAAGGACTTGGTCTGACAGGTCAATGCCTACCGTGAATTTATTCTAATCTGTTACACAGACCAGTTTCTTTGTCCCTGGTGGTGCCCCTGTCCCTGACAGTCATTGGTGTCCGCATGCAGAATGGTTAGCGTACACACGTCCTTCCGGTCATTCCACTTCACTGCAAGAAGTTGGTTATTTGGCAGTGAGAATGACTCCCCCCTTCTCCAAACATATGGACACCAATAAAAATGGAAAGCCTACTTGTTTTATTCTAACCATGTATTAGCAGCAGCGAGTGTTTTGTTTAAGGGAATAGTAGTAAAATTATTGGTGTACGCGTGGTACCCTTAATATAAAAATGCTGTCATTAGCTCCCAGACAATTTTACCCAGGATGCCAGTTGTAATTAGTGATTCGTACCTTAGGAACGTGGATGTACCCTGTTGTGCCCTCTCGCATTTTGTATAATTTGACAACATATTTCAAACTTGGAGTGGATAAATTGTCAGGACGGATGGCCCTTGAAACTCGTAAGGAACCAGTGCAACATTTTTGTTCAGGCGTGTAGGAACTTTAAAATACTTGCTTTAGTAAAGAAATTGGGGCTCTCCAAATTATTTAATCTATCATAGTTGGAGTCATTTCTTGGGAATTGTCACTAAAATAAGGAATCTCATTAGAGTTTCATAACTGGCCATGATCGCTTCAAATACAGTGGTACTGTGTACAGATTTTGTTGCCCAGTAGGAACTGAGTTATTGGGGCTAATTAGGTGATTGGGGAAAAGTATTTTTTAAAAATTGATCTCAAAATTTGATTCCAGTTTGACAGGATAGCACTTGTAGTGTATCTCTTCTCTCCCAGAACAATTGCAAGGGGGAGAAGAGAGTCACAGCCCAATTCCTGCCATATTTACTAAAATTTGATAATTTGATCACTCTGATAGGTCCATCACAGGGAGTAACTAATGAAGTAGGTTCATAAGGTTGCCAGGTGTGCACACCATTTTGGCATCATCGGTAGTGCGTTATTTTGGGAGGGTCTGGGGACACCATATCTTTTTCCTTTGACAAATTATGTCATGTCAAAGGAAAGAGATTATTTTTAAGCGTGACTTTAAATTTTAACGTGATTGCTGTTAATCAACGCAGCGCTCACTTTCTGTTGATTAACTCATTTGTCTGAAGGTGGGGAGACAGAAGCCAGCCAGTGCTGATTGGATGCAAGGCTCGCTTGACGTCACAATGTCTTGTGAGCTCTGGAACCGCGGAGGCCAGCATAGGCTTTTTTTTTTTTTTTTTTACTTGCTGGAAATGTGGAATCTGAAGGGATTTTCCTAGTAGGGGACAACCCCACTGTAGTGTATATCTGAAATATAGACTTAAAATGAGATGTTAATTGGTCCTACTAACCTGTGTGAGGAGTTCATTGACCTTACAGAGATGGCTGTAATCTTTTTCCATGTGTTCAGATGTCCGAGCCTGTGGGCCAGTGATTATGTAATGGAACGTTTTTGGGTTTGTTTGTTTTTTCGGAAATCAAATTTTATTCATTTGAAAGAGGCATCTCCAAATCATGAAACATTTATAGACATCTATGAATACTTCGCAAGGACAGAAACAATACTCCCCTTATTATATAAAAATTGTAACAAATGTCTCTATTCGCATAGAATAGCCATATCCAAATATTAGATGACCTCCACATAAACAGTTCCGTGTTAAATTTGCAGAGCTTTATACAAAAAACACATTATTAGACAAATAGAAAAAGCAAAAAAAAAAAAGGAAGGGAAAGAAAAACTGTATTAATAGTCATATTAAATTAGAAAATTGTCACTTCTGGAGCTTCCTTGTGTAATCAGTGCAGTTATTCCACTACATTGGAGGCATTGCGCTCCTGTATCATGCATCCGTCTCTACCGGCATTGTGCACATAATGGGCGCATCTTTAGGAGTGGTTATTGCGCTCCGTCTCTTCTATTTCCATGGTTTCAGATTATCCACATTTCTACCATGGTCTAATAGGACTGTTTAATACTGCAGATGTTCACTTACTGTACAGGCAGATTATAAATCTTCATATTAATAAAGCACAATCTTGTCAGCCTTGCCGGGACATTGAAACAACACAGGCCTGCGTTTTATAGATGAATAATCTTTGGGACTTATCAGCTTTGTATGTTTCCTTGCTTTTAGTATAACTTGAAATATTTTCTTTGCGGCACAGGCACCAAGATGGAATCCATTCTAAAGTGCAGCCGAATATATCTGTATCCCCATACTAATACACAGGAGGACCGCATGTAGTGTTTGTAGAAACGTAAAGGGGAGGGAAAGGACCTGTTTCTCACGGCATCTGTATGTAATTGTTTGCAGCTGCTCAATGTGAGATCCAAGCCCTCTCCCAGGAGAAAAGCCGGAGAAACTGTTATGGTAACTGGATTTCATCACAGACTGTATCCCTCTGCAGTGACTACACTAGCCGGACCTCTAAGTGGACTGATCCTTCTTATATAAGCATTTTAAGTTTATCTGCCCAAGATGTTTCTAACCTATTAACCTTACTTTTATCCAATAGTGCTGATAGAGCAGACCTTGTAAACTTAACAGCACTGTATGCACAAAAAATGAATTGCTTAATTTCAGTTTTTAAAAACCCTAATCTAGAATGGCTCACATCTAGTTGGTTAACATATCCCTTTACACAAGCTCTGTTGGACTTTTACATGGCTCATACTGCTATAGAAAAAATAATTTAGTTTTAAGTCAATCAATTCAGAATTAACTGGAATGTTAAAGTAAACCTTTCCCCTAATTCATGCTGCCCAAACCGCGGGCAGCATGAAGAAGAGCCTGGCTGCACAGCTGTGGCTAGTTATGTTTTTCTACGAAACTTTCTGATGTGCCAGAGAAAAGATCGTTGGAAGATCCAGCCGGAGATTGAAATAGTCCGTCACCCCAGACGCTTTTCCATAGCGGTGCTAGATGTAATTGACAGATCTCTTACTTAGTGAGAGACCTGTCAATGGCTTAAAGTGGGATGGTTAAGGGACCTAAAAGATTCACCCTTAATCCCTTTGTGACCTTTGAAATCATGGTCAGGAAGGTGTTTCTGAAAAATGTACATACAGTTGCGTTAGGGGGAAAATTGGTCTGAAGACATGGTAACCTAATAAAGTGCCTGTTGTCCTCATTCTGACCAGCCAATTGCAGCTATTTAAATGTAATTTTCCTATAAAAATGCATACATCATCGGTCGCAAGCGGTGATCCGTGCTATTGACAGCACCGATCATAGGTTGCTGCCACTATACGGTGGAGTAAGTGCCACCGGTTCAGATCAGTGAATTTTGACCAGAACGTCTGACTGACCAGTCATTGTATGAAAGGTCAGTTTAACCTTTTGATGACCACGCTGCACTGCTTCATTCCAGTCTGGCAAAGTGGTCATTGTGCTGAACTGCTTCCTTCTTACTGGGATTTATGGAACCACTGCCTTCTGGTGAAGGTCATCATCTGTTTGAGCTGTTACTGTATCCCTGCCTTAGGCCAGAATCACACTGGTGAGTGACTTGTGAGAGTCTTGCATTGCATCATCCGACACGGCCGCACACTCTCCAGACAGGATCGGGTCGGCTGTATGTATTTCTATGCAGCTGAGGCACTCGTGTCTGGAGAGTGTGCAGCTGTGCCGGATGATGCAATGCGAGACTCGAGCAAGTCACTAGTGCGTGTAACTCCAGCCTTACCTAATCTACCTAACACTCACCTATCTCCTGATGCTGCCACTGAGTGCTGATCAGTGGCATGAGTTGGTTTTTGTTTTTTCTTTCGCTTTCCTTTGGACCACCTCTGTCTGTGCATCCTGTGGTTGCCGAGAGGTAATCAGGGACTTAAATCTCTGCTCAAATATTCAATCAGGATTTTAGTATTTTATTTTATCTGTACCACCTCTGTGTTGTGCAATCTTTGGTCGCTGTGCTCTGATCAGTGTTGCACATCACTGATCAGAGTCCATGTAAAAATGTTGTCTTTGGCATTCCACACACCCCCACCCAAAAAAATGTAATAATAAAAAAATAGGCAAATATAATTTAGAGGAGTTGTTAGGGTGAGATATAGAGACATCATAGTCTATAGTAAAAAATTATTGTAGTAATTGGTTAATACCAGAGTTTTTACTAATATATAGAATAAGTTCCTGTCAGTTGTGGGTGACCAGTAATTGTTTGTACTGACATCCACAGAAACTTTATTTAGTTTAGCTTCTGAATTTTTGTGGAAAAAAAATAACTGTATTAATCATTTTTCAACTTTTTTTTTTCTACGGATTAAATTACTGTAATTTTACCAAAGATTATTTGGGGGTTTTTTTAGTAATAGAATAGTACATTTTATATTTTAGTCAATTTTTGATTTTTTTTTCTTTATCCTTTAATTTCAAATTTTGTTTTTTATTTTTCCACTTTTTTCTGTTTTTGTTTTTTTTTCTTATTTCTTCTGTTTATCACCAAACACACCTGAAACAAAATTAATTATACAGTGGAAAAAAAAACCCACTACAGATACACACACCATCCCCATATTAAATAAAAAAAAATTAAATTGCCTGATAATCACAAAGGATTTATTTAGCCGGCTGGGCACGTTTCTTCCTTGCCTCTGACACAGTGTGAGAGAATGTCACATCCATCTTTTTTTTTTTTTTTCTGGTGACCATGGTAGTCGTAGACTTACCTGGACTTGCAGATGAGGCAACATCCATATTTAGTCACCCCCTGTGGCCCCTATAGCCTAAAGTTATGAGTGTCTGATTCTTTATTTTGTGGCAAGTTCTGTGAGGCTAGCAGTTTCAAAGTTTTTGGGTTTTTTTTTTTTTGTTTTTTTTTTTGCCTCTCTGAAGGTTTTGTAAATTGACACAGTGGCCCATTCTAATTTATATGCCCACTTCATCGTTCACTTTTTGGACCCATTTTGGTATACTAGAAACAATTGGAATATGATATTTTAGATAACCATCCAATTTTCCAACAGGTTTTTGCCAACTTATCAAGATCAGTATAATGTTGAGACAGATTCCAGAGATGTCACTTACAGGGATGCTTTAGTGTACTTTTGATTATGTACGAACAAAATTGATTTATATCATTAGAGGAATAGTAAACCTGTCAAGTACCGTATTTTTCGGATTATAAGTCTCACTTTTCCTCAAAAATTTGGGAGGCTAAAAAGGGGTGCATCTATTAACCTGAATGAATCTTACCAGGAGGCAGGGCCGTATTTGCCACTAGGCACCCGTGGTCCCGTGCCTAGGGCGGCACGTTGCGGGGGGCGGCACTTTCTGGCAGCAAAAAAAAAATAAATATATATATATATATATACACTCGGCTGTGTTCCGGGGGGGGGTTGGGAGGGAGGAGAGGCGCACTTCTGCTGTCTATTTAAATACATGGCGGGCGCCAGGCATAGTGAGCTGACTAACCCCGGAAGTTCCATGGCCTGCACTTTCTGGGTCAGAGGCGCGCGAGCGCGACAATCAGCTCACTGCCCCGTGCTGCAGCGTCCAATGCTGCAGATGACACACGCCGCGGAGGAGGACGCGTCTGCAGCTGGAGCAAGCCAGAAGAGGAGGCGGGCACCGGAGCAGGTAAGGCAGAGCCTAGAATGTATGGGCACCTTACAGGTTAGTTGATGATCGTTGCAAATTTTGATGCCTCTTTTTGTCCACTGTAATCATGCAAGGGGAGGCTGGGGGGAGAGAGGCTGAGGCTGGGGGAGGCTGGGAAGAGAGGGAGGCTGGGAAGAGAGAGAGGCTGGGGGGAGGCTGGGAAGAGAGAGAGGCTGGGGTGAGGCTGGGAAGAGAGAGAGGCTGGGGGGAGGCTGGGAAGAGAGAGAGGCTGGGGGGAGGCTGGGAAGAGAGAGAGGCTGGGGGGAGGCTTGGAAGAGAGAGAGAGGCTGAGGCTGGGAAGAAAGAGGCTGAGGGGAGGCTGGGAAGAGAGAGAGACTGAGACTGGGGGGAGGCTGGGAAGAGAGAGGCTGAGGCTGGGGGGAGGCTGGGAAGAGAGAGAGGCTGAGGCTGGGAAGAGAGAGAGGCTGGGAAGAGAAAGAGGCTGAGGCTGGGGGGAGTCTGGGAAGAGAGAGAGAGGCTGAGGCTGGGAAGACAGAGAGGCTTAGGCTGGGGGGAGGCTGGGAAGAGAGAGAGGCTGAGGCTGGGAAGAGAGGCTGAGGCTGGGGAGAGAGAGGCGGAGGCTGGGGGGAGAGAGAGGCTAAGGCTGGGGGGAGAGAGAGGCTGGGGGGAGAGAGAGGCTGAGGCTGGGGGGAGAGAGAGGCTGAAGCTGGGGGGGAGGCTGGGAGAAGAGAGGCTGATTCTGGGGGAGTCTGGGAGGGGGAGGCTGCTGAGGGAGGCTGGGAGGGGGAGGCTGAGGCTTGGAGGAGGGAAGCTGATGCTGAGGGAGACTTGGAGGAGGGAGGCTGAGGGAGGAGGGAGGCTGGGAGGAGGGAGGCTGAGGCTGGGAGGAGGGAGGCTGAGGCTGGGGGAGGCTGGGAGGGGGAAGGTGAGGCTTGGAGGAGGGAGGCTGATGCTGAGGGAGGCTGGGAGGAGGGAGGCTGATGCTGGGGGAAGCTGGGAGGGTGAGGCTTGGAGGAGGGAAGCTGATGCTGAGGGAGGCTTGGAGGAGGGAGGCTGATGCTGAGGGAGGAGGGAGGCTGATGCTGAGGGAGGAGGAAGGCTGATGCTGGGGGAGGCTGGGAGGAGGAAGGCTGATGCTGGGTTAGGCTGGGAGGAGGGAGGCTGATGCTGGGGGAGGCTGGGAGGAGGGAGGCTGATGCTGGGGGAGGCTGGGAGGAGGGAGGCTGATGCTGGGGGAGGCTGGGAGGAGGGAGGCTGATGCTTGGGGAGGTTGGAAGGAGGGAGGCTGGGAGGAGGGAGGCTGAAGCTGGGGGAGGCTGGGAGGAGGGAGGCTGAGGCTGGGAGGAGGGAGGCTGGGAGGAGAGAGGCTGATGCTGGGAGGGGGAAGGTGAGGCTTGGAGGAGAAAGGCTGATGCTGGGGGAGGCTGGGAGGAGGAAGGCTGATGCTGGGGGAGGCTGGGAGGAGGAAGGCTGATGCTGGGGGAGGCTGGGAGGAGGAAGGCTGATGCTGGGGGAGGCTGGGAGGAGGAAGGCTGATGCTGGGGGAGGCTGGGAGGAGGAAGGCTGATGCTGGGGGAGGCTGGGAGGAGGAAGGCTGATGCTGGGGGAGGCTGGGAGGAGGAAGGCTGATGCTGGGGGAGGCTGGGAGGAGGGAGGCTGATGCTGGGGGAGGCTGGGAGCAGGGAGGCTGATGCTGGAGAAGGCTGATGCTGGGGGAGGCTGATGCTGGAGGAGGCTGATGCTGGGGGAGGCTGGGAGGAGAGAGGCTGATGCTGGAGGAGGCTGATGCTGGGGGAGGCTGGGAGGAGAGAGGCTGATGCTGGAGGAGGCTGATGCTGGGGGAGGCTGGGAGGAGAGAGGCTGATGCTGGAGGAGGCTGATGCTGGGGGAGGCTGGGAGGAGAGAGGCTGATGCTGGAGGAGGCTCATGCTGGGGGAGACTGGGAGGAGAGAGGCTGATGCTGGAGGAGGCTCATGCTGGGAGGAGAGAGGCTGATGCTGGGGGAAGCTGGGGGAGAGAGGCTGAAGCTGGGGGAGGCTGGGGGGAGAGAGGCTGATGCTGGGGGAGGCTGGGGAGAGAGAGGCTGATGCTGGGGGAGAGGCTGCTGGTGAAGGCGGGAGAGAGCGGCTGCTGCTGGGGGAATGGGAGAGAGGGGCCAATGCTAGAGACAGAGGACAAGGGTTGAGGGATAGAGCAATGACAATATCGATGGGGGGGAGTGTAAGGACTCAGAATAAGAGGGGGCCAGCATTGGGAGCTCATTATGGAGAAGGGGCAGCATGTCTGGGCTCAGTATGGAGTGGAACAATGTAGGGGAGTCAATATCAAGAGTGGGGTAGTGTGTGTGTGGGGGGGTCTCAGCATAAGCGTTAGTGTGGTGGTCTTAGGATGAATGGGGCAGCATGGAGGTGTCATTATGGAAAAGAGGAAGGCAGCATTAGGAGCTCATGGAGAGGGGCAGCATGCATGGGACACTGTGAGGAGGGAGCAGCATGCATGGGACATTGTCAGGAGGGGGCAGCATGCATGGGACATTGTGAGGAGGGAGCAGCATGCATGGGACACTGTGAGGAGGGGGCAGCATGCATGGGACACTGTGAGGAGGGGGCAGCATGCATGGGACACTGTGAGGAGGGGGCAGCATGCATGGGACACTGTGAGGAGGGGGCAGCATGCATGGGACACTGTGAGGAGGGGGCAGCATGCATGGGACACTGTGAGGAGGGGGCAGCATGCATGGGACACTGTGAGGAGGGGGCAGCATGCATGGGACACTGTGAGGAGGGGGGCAGCATGATGTGAGGACAATGTGCAGATCATATTTCATAATTGAGGAAGGTGTGGTGGATATAATTTATAAGGGAGGGCAGTGTGTAGTTTATTAGGGGCAGTGTGACAGTCACAGTATATAAGTGGGGACGGTGGGAATATTTTATACTCATGCTATGTTTTGATGTGCCTGTGGTGATTCCCATTGGGGGGGGGGTTAGTGCCCTTCGTTTCTCATTGATACTTTTTCAAGTGTTTTACAGAGTAGATCTGCCTTAAACAGATGTCGTGTGTGAAAACTCAGTTTTACGTTGTCAATAAGGGGCGCGACCACTTAAAGTGCCTAGGGCAGCACGAAGGCAAAATACAGCCCTGCCAGGAGGTGGTGGTAAGCAGAAGGCAGGGGCAATCCTGTGGGCTGCTGGCACTGTACTAGGGGCCGCTGGGCTGGGGGCTGCTGGTGCTGTGCTCGCAGCTGCTGGGGGCTGTTGTGCTGGGGGCTGGTGAGGCAGGGGCCATCCTTAGGTCGGCGGTGCAGCATCAAATAATGTTTTTCTCTAAATTTGGAGTGCGTCTTATAATCCGGTGCATCTTATAAACCGAAAAATACAGTATGTTCATAATATCTGTAAAGCCCCACCACCTATTGGCAGGTTTATTTATGCTCTGTACATAGGCAGAAACCTGCTAATCAGTGGTGGATATAGAGTTATTCAGAGCGCCGCAATCAAAAAACTGCTAGATCTGCAGTGATAAAACAATGATTTTATCAAAATGACAGTAGGCAACCGAGTCAGTGACACATCGTTTGAGTCTCTGCTCCTACATTATGCTGCTCTCAGATATGTTAGCAAAAACCTCTTTTAGAACACAGGAGGCATTGATCTTTCTGATCAAGTCCTCCCAGCCTTATAGTGCCATCCGAACAATGGTCTGGTCACGTCAAAGGAGAGTCGGGTCTGCGCATTCGTGGGGTTTGCTCAAAGAGGTGCACCTTGATGACGAGCACCAGAGACTTCAAGAAGTACTATTCAATTTCCGGGTGATCCAGAGGAGGTGGCCACTGGAGGGAGGCGCTGTATCAGGCTGGTCCTGATGACTGAGGGAGGCTCTGTATTGTGATGTGTCGGAAAGTTCTGACACAAAAATACTATTATTTAATTTCCAGGAGGTCCAGAGGAGGCGGCCACTGGAGGGAAGGCTGGTCTTGCATTTAAATATGATTGAGACCGCTGAAACATTGTATTTGCCTCTGGCACTCCCTACAGGTTGGCAATGGAGCAACAGGAGCACCAGCGGCAGCAGAAGCAGCATCATCGTTGTAACAGGTAGAGGACACCAATCGGTTGGTCACAGCAGTATGGTCAAGCATGGACATAGACTCAAAGTCTCAAACGTAGGGTACAGTACCTTATGTTCGGAGAATTGGAGCAAAAAAGTGGCAAAACTTTCCAGTAAATGAGAAGATAAAGGCCCTCAGTAGGAAAAAGTGGAAGAGACCAAAAAAGGAAGCTCCTCTGTCTTCATTATCGAAGAGAAAGTATCCCTTTGAGGAAGAGAAGACAGCCCTATGAGATAAAGGGCCAAAAAATAGATATGGCAGTAGCCAAATCATCCAAAAAATATCTACACTGCCCTTTGAGAACATAGGATTACTTAAGAATCTTTTTGGATCGGAAAGCAGAAGGCTACTTGAGAAATGCCTGGGAATCCTGAGCAGGGGCCCTAAAAGCTGCTATATTGAGTCTGGCTAGACCAGGTCTCTGATGGTCTAGCCAGACCAACTGGATACTCAAATTAGGAATTAAGTTACAAGGGAAAACATCCGGGCCACTACCCAGTTAATACATGGAACAGTAGCATTCTTAGCACACGCATTCGCAGACTGTGAAATTGGCAGCCAGGTCTCCCCAACGCAGCCCCCAGAGTGCTGTGGCTGAATGTTGCCCAGATGATAGTCAATTGAAGTGCAACCTGTATTCAATCTTGTGTGATGGGGGAGTATCTGTTTGGACCTGTATTATATTACATCCTCAACAAAACCGAAGATAATGAAAAGGGATATCCTAAATTGTTCATCCCTGCATAGAGGAGGTCCTTTAGGAGGAGGAGGAGATATGGCCGAAGACCTGCTAAAGAACAAGAAAATGGGGAAGACCGGCAGAGGAAGAATAGAGGGTTTATATTTGGGGGTCCCTTTTTTGAAGGTTAAAAAGAATCATGACTGTGACACCATTACTCAGGCAGGGCAAAGTCTTTTCATCTTCCTTCCTGCATGGGCACGAATATTCTCAATCTAGTAGAGTCCGGCTTGAGATTTGAATTTCTGGCTGTTCCCTCACAGACCTTTTGTGGTAACAATTTCTTGGAGATCTCTAGGGGAACAGTAAGCCCTGCAATCAGACGTCCTGGAACTTGAACTAAAATACAGTTAAGTCCAGAAATATTTGGACAGTGACACAAGTTTTGTTATTTTAGCTGTTTACAAAAACATGTTCAGAAATACAATTATATATATAATATGGGCTGAAAGTGCACACTCCCAGCTGCAATATGAGAGTTTTCACATCCAAATCGGAGAAAGGGTTTAGGAATCATAGCTCTGTAATGCATAGCCTCCTCTTTTTCAAGGGACCAAAAGTAATTGGACAAGGGACTCTAAGGGCTGCAATTAACTCTGAAGGCGTCTCCCTCGTTAACCTGTAATCAATGAAGTAGTTAAAAGGTCTGGGGTTGATTACAGGTGTGTGGTTTTGCATTTGGAAGCTGTTGCTGTGACCAGACAACATGCGGTCTAAGGAACTCTTAATTGAGGTGAAGCAGAACATCCTGAGGCTGAAAAAAAAGAAAAAATCCATCAGAGAGATAGCAGACATGCTTGGAGTAGCAAAATCAAAAGTCGGGTACATTCTGAGAAAAAAGGAATTGACTGGTGAGCTTGGGAACTCAAAAAGGCCTGGGCGTCCACGGATGACAACAGTGGTGGATGATCGCCGCATACTTTCTTTGGTGAAGAAGAACCCGTTCACAACATCAACTGAAGTCCAGAACACTCTCAGTGAAGTAGGTGTATCTGTCTCTAAGTCAACAGTAAAGAGAAGACTCCATGAAAGTAAATACAAAGGGTTCACATCTAGATGCAAACCATTTATCAATTCCAAAACTAGACAGGCCAGAGTTAAATTTGCTGAAAAACACCTCATGAAGCCAGCTCAGTTCTGGAAAAGTATTCTATGGACAGATGAGACCAAGATCAACCTGTACCAGAATGATTGGAAGAAAAAAGTTTGGAGAAGAAAGGGAATGGCACATGATCCAGGCACACCACATCCTCTGTAAAACATGGTGGAGGCAACGTGATGGCATGGGCATGCATGGCTTTCAATGGCACTGGGTCACTTGTGTTTATTGATGACATAACAGCAGACAAGAGTAGCCGGATGAATTCTGAAGTGTACCGGGATATACTTTCAGCCCAGATTCAGCCAAATGCCGCAAAGTTTATCGGACGGCGCTTCATAGTACAGATGGACAATGACCCCAAGCATACAGCCAAAGCTACCCAGGAGTTCATGAGTGCAAAAAAGTGGAACATTCTGCAATGGCCAAGTCAATCACCAGATCTTAACCCAATTAAGCATGCATTTCACTTGCTCAAATCCAGACTTAAGACGGAAAGACCCACAAACAAGCAAGACCTGAAGGCTGCGGCTGTAAAGGCCTGGCAAAGCATTAAGAAGGAGGAAACCCAGCGTTTGGTGATGTCCATGGGTTCTAGACTTAAGGCAGTGATTGCCTCCAAAGGATTCGCAACAAAATATTGAAACTAAAAATTTTTTTTTGGGTTTGGTTTATTTGTCCAATTACTTTTGACCTCCTAAAATGTGGAGTGTTTGTAAAGAAATGTGTACAATTCCTACAATTTCTATCAGATATTTTTGTTCAAACCTTCAAATTAAACGTTACAATATGCACTTGAATTCTGTTGTAGAGGTTTCATTTCAAATCCAATGTGGTGGCATGCAGAGCCCAACTCGCGAAAATTGTGTCACTGTCCAAATATTTCTGGACCTAACTGTATGTTCTTATAGAAGCTTTGTAGAGAAGACTTTTATCTCTTTTCTTCATAAAGAAGCCAGACACCACCTTCAGGACTATCATCAATCTGAAGAATCTCATCAGGTTTCTAAAAACCCGGCCTTTCAAGTCGGTATATAAAATTGACTATAAAGCTCTGTTTCCCGGCTGTTTATATGATTGTTGTATATGATGTAACTGTTAATGGAGGTCCTTTCTTGCTCTGTAACCCAACTGATGTGGGAAAGAGGTTTTGCCCTTTTATTCTGTAGGTTTCCTATTCTTGATGGGCTGATCCCCTCTTGTGGTGCTGTCATGAGTTCTGGAAAATCCTATTACCGTTAAGCAGTGGCGTAACTACCGCGGTCGCAGCGGTCGCCATTGCGACCGGGCCCGGGAGGATAGGGGCCCGGCGGCCGCCAGGCAGATCAGCAGCCAGCTCCTTTCAGTGAGAGAGGAGCTGCGCTGATTTGTCACAGACCACGCGGCCGCTATATGACCCGGTGCCGCCGCCGACACCGGGCCCCCCTGCCTGGTGTCAGCGGCTGCGGCGGCTCCCCCGTTACCGCACACAGTAATGATGAAGCATAGCGCGGCCGGTGCTGCGCTATGCATCATCATTTTCCCCCTGTGCCTGCGCGGTGACGTCACTTCCGGGCGACTGCTGTGCTGAGTGCACAGAGTGGAGGACGGGAGGACGCCGACCGGAGCACCGGGAGAGCGAGGAGAGGGGAGGACGAGCGGCGGTAGAAGAAGAAAGCGATGAGTTCAGAGCAGCGGCTGGGGAACGAGGAGAGCGGTGGGGACAGAGCAGCAGTGGAAGGAAGAGAGAGCGGTGAGTACTTTTTTTTTTTTTTTTTTAATACAAATTAGTGAGTACACGGTGGCCAGAGGCTTGGGAAGGCTGTATTATACATGGAGGTCTGGGGAAGCTGCAGTATTATACATGGAGGTCTGGAGAGGCTGCAGTATTATACATGGAGGTCTGGAGAGGCTGCAGTATTATACATGGAGGCCTGGGGAGGCTGCAGTATTATACATGGAGGCCTGGGGAGGCTGCAGTATTATACATGGAGGCCTGGAGAGGCTGCAGTATTATACATGGAGGCCTGGGGAGGCTGCAGTATTATACATGGATGCCTGGGGAGGCTGCAGTATTATACATGAAAGCCTAGAGAGGCTGCAGTATTATACATGGAGGCCTGGAGAGGCTTCAGTATTATACATGGAGGCCTGGAGAGGCTTCAGTATTATACATGGAGAGGCTGCAGTATTATACATGGAGGCCTGGAGAGGCTGCAGTATTATACATCGAGGTCTGGGGAGGCTGGCTGCATTATACATGGAGGCCTGGGGAGGCAGCAGTATTATACATGAAAGCCTAGAGAGGCTGCAGTATTATACATGGAGGCCAGGAGAGGCTGCAGTATTATACATGGAGGCATGGAGAGGCTGCAGTATTATACATGGAGGCCTGGAGAGGCTGCAGTATTATACATGGAGGTCTGGGGAGGCTGGCTGCATTATTATACATGGAGGTCTGGGGAGGCTGCAGTATTATACATGGCAGTCTGGGGAGGCTGCAGTATTATACATGGAGGTCTGGGGAGGCTGCAGTATTATACATGGAGGCCTGGAGAGGCTGCAGCATTATACATGGAGGCCTGGAGAGGCTGCAGTATTATACATGGAGGCCTGGATAGGCTGCAGTATTATACATGGAGGCCTGGAGAGGCTGGAGTATTATACATGGAGGCCTGGAGAGGCTGCAGTATTATACATGGAGGCCTGGAGAGGCTGCAGTATTATACATGGAGGCCTGGAGAGGCTGCAGTATTATACATGGAGGCCTGGGGAGGCTGGCTACATTATTATACATGGAGGCCTGGGGAGGCTGGCTGCTATATTATACAAGGACGCCTGTGGAGGCTGGCTGTATTATTATACATGGAGGCCTGGGGAGGCTGGCTGCTATATTATACATGGACGCCTGGGGAAGCTGTATTATTATACATGGAGGACTGGGGAGGCTGGGTGCATTGTTATACATGGAGGACTGGGGAGGCTTCATAATACAAAATGAAGGACACCTTATACATGGAATATAGAGGTGCATTATGCATGGAGGAGTATGGGGCTGTATAATACAACATGACGTTTTATGGGGTTGTGTTATAATACATATAGGACTATGGGGGCTACATTATAATATATGGAGGACTATGGAGCCTACCTTTTACATGGACTATGGGGGTGCATTATAAAACATGGAGGACTATGTGGTGCAGTATAATATATGAAGTACTATGGGGTGCATTATAATACATGGAGAACTATGAGAAATTAATTATAATAATTGGAGGGCTTTAAGGGCTACTTTATACATGGAGGACTATAGGGCTGCAGTATAATATATGGAGGACTATGTGGTGCAGTATAAAATATGGAGGACTATGTGGTGCAGTATTATATTATATATAATACTGCATATATAGTATTATATAGTATTATATATTGAGTACTATGGGGTGTATTATAACACATGGAGAACTATGGGAAATGCATTATATAATACATGGAGGACTATGGAAGTGTATTCTAATATATGAAGGGTTATGTGGGACCCTTTATACTATATGGAAAGCTATGTGTGGGCCATTATTGTATTTGGAGAACTATATACAAGGGGGGACAAAGATACAATCAGGGGATGGGAACATTTTGTGCTGAGGGAAAAAGGCTCTTTCCCTCAGCACCCAGCTTTCCTATGCTCTGCTATAGCTGGGTGCTGAGGACAAGATGGATATCAGAACATTGGAAAGCTGGGTGCCGAGGACAAGATGGATATCAGAACTTAGGAAAGCTGGGTGCTGATGGAGGGATTTCAGATCATGGGAAACCTGGGTGCTGAGGGTAAGAGCCAAGTGTCAGTGTCATTATCCTGTACCCGAGTGTCAGTGTCATTATCCCGTACCCCAAGTGTCGGTGTATGTGGAGGGGGGGCCCAGGTCTGAACTTTGCACCGGGGCCCATCAAACTCTAGTTACACCACTGCCAGTAAGTAATTACATCTTTGTGATATACGCTGTTATTACACCATGCTATGACACCCTGATGTACCCTACCCAACTTTCAGATGCCAACACATTATAAATTCAAACACCAATCTCATTATGCATGTATAATAATTTGTTGCACAAGAAAGTTTGTATAATAGATCCCTTTTTCAAAGCTTTTAGCAGTCATGGAACAATCAAGACTTTTGCAAATGCTACACATGACCTGCAAACCATTCCTACTCCAAAACTTGACTCATCCTATTCTGAGCTTTGCAGTGTACCTGAACAGTAGTTTACAGCTAAAGATGCGATGGTATTGACATGCTTGGGACAAATTGAAGAAAAAAAATGCTGTTCCTTTTCTCATTATACAGTTGTGAAAATTAAAAAAATGAGGCTAAAGCAACATTTTCATGGGAAAACGTGTAATGTTTTATTTTCATCTCCCAATGTTATAATTTTTTCATTACGTGATTTACCTGTTGTTTCCAGATAGTCCCATAGAAACCCATAGAATAATCTCTTGAGTAGTAAAGTTTCCAAAATGGGGGTCGCTTGTGGAAGGTTTCTACTGTTATGGTATGTCAGGGACTCTCAGTGTATTGGCTGCGTCTGTTGTGTGACTGTATATATGCATAGGAAAGCTAGTCTGTGGAGATTCCTGAATGATGAGTTGGAAACCGGGAAAAAGGTGGATACTGTTAAAAATGTCCATACATTCTGACCGAGTGATTAATATACAGTATCAATACACAATGATGTGCTAAGTACTGTTAGTAAGCACTTGTGTCATTGTCTTGTCTAAATAACTAGCAGCAACCTGACATCTGTTTTGTCTTCTATAGCCGTTTACAACAACAAATACTATGTGCATGAGGTTTAATGGACCGATAATTATTAATACAGCACATTCTTAGCTTCCCAGGATGATTATATTACACTATCAACATTTCTGGCAAACCTCCATAAACATTATTTTTTTTCCATAAATGTAACTGTCTGTTTTCAACATAGAGCTGATAATAAAATGTATACCACAAGATACTACTTTCATATCCTCATAGCTCACATACAAAACACCTGTGAGTTTATTGTGTAATATACTACCCAGCTTTCCTTGCTAGTTGAAATGCATATGGTGTAATATACGTAATATACCGATTGTAGTCATACCAATCTATGTATTGGTGGATAGTAAATAGCCTTAATATTTTAAGATAATTTCAAAACTACATTCTGTTTGGGAATAATCCTTTTATTTTTCCTATTCTTGTGATAAGGGTATAACTTGCTACTAGTGATGAGCAGACTCACAGATAACCAAGACCGTCTGATCCCAGTGATCTGGTTTTTAAAATCCGGTTCGGGGCCGGATTCCGGTCCCCATATAGGCTATGGGGACCAGAATCTGGCAATTAAAAATGTTGTAGAAGGGATGGGGGAAGGGTGAAAGCACGCTGTACTTACTGAGGCTCCGGCGTGGCTGTACACTATTCCCGCGGCCGCACCTGTTCACTTTTGGTGCCACGCATTATCGCTCATCCATATGCACTGCTTTCCCTGCCCACCGGCTCCTGTGATTGGTTGAAGTCAGACGCTCCCCCACCCTAAGTGATAACATGTCTGACTCTTCCAATGACAGATGCTACATGCGTCTATTGTGGTATAAAAATTTTGGCGTAGGGTCTCCCCATATTATGATACCCAGCACAGATAAAGCCCATGGCTACAGGCTGCAGATGCCAGCTGTGCGCTTATTTTGGCTGTGTATCAAAATAGGAGGTACCGCATTAGTCTTTTTTAAAAAAAAAAATATTTAACTTAATAAATTTAAAAAAAACAACATTCGGTCCCCCCAATTTTGATACCCAGCTAATATGAAGCCCGAAAGCTGGGAGCTGGTATTCTCAGACTGGAGAGACCCAAGGCTAATGGCTCCCCACCCAGCGTAACAATAGCAGCTTGCAGCTACCCGGGATTGTCACATCCATTAGATGTGACAAGCTCGATGCTTTACCCAGCTCTTCCTTATTGCCCTGGTGCGATGGCAATTGGGGCAATATAAGGGGTTAATAACAGCCCATTTCTGCCACTAAGCCCTGGATTAATAATGAGGAGGGTCTGTGAGACTCCCCCATTACTAATCTGTAAGTGAAAGTAAATAAATACAAACACCAAAAAAATTCTTTATTTGAAATAAAATACAAAAAAACACCCTCTTTCACCACTTTATTAACTCCAAAACACCCCTCAGGTCCAACATAATCCACACGAGGTCCCATGACAATTCCAGCTCTGCTACATCTGAACTGACAGCACGCGATCATGGAACATGGTTACACACTGTAAATTCAGATAGCAGGAGAAAGAGCAGGTTTAAATACCGCGCCAAACCACAGTAGTCCAGATGGTGTAATACAATTCTTCCCTTTATTTTCACAGGTCTACGCGTTTCGAGGACATGTCCGTCCTCTTCCTCAGGACAATGTGCAGAGAATACTATAGCGGTGAGGGGGCCACAGGCTCCCATATATATGTTACAAACAAGCCACGTATTCACTATTTGCGTCATCACCCTCCCTGTGACTCATGGACACGTGGGGAGGGAATAAAGTTCTGAAAGTTGAAAGAAAGGAAAAAAAGGGAAAATAAGAAAGGAAAGGAAGATACAAGAAGAAAAAAACAGGGGAAAAGGCAAAAACGATATGGTGGAATATGCTGATAGCAGGGCGTAAAATTATGATGTATAAATAAATATATACGTGTACGGTGGTGAATACCAGGTCATAGGATTCACCACCGTACACGTATATATTTATTTATACATCATAATTTTTCGCCCTGCTATCAGCATATTCCACCATATCGTTTTTGCCTTTTCTCCTGTTTTTTTCTTCTTGTCCCTTCCTTTCCTTTCTTTTTTTCCCTTTTTTTCCTTTCTTTCAACTTTTAGAACTTTATTCCCTCCCCACGTGTCCATGAGTCACAGGGAGGGTGATGATGCAAATAGTGAATACGTGGCTTGTTTGTAACATATATATGGGAGCCTGTGGCCCCCTCACCGCTATAGTATTCTCTGCACATTGTCCTGAGGAAGAGGACGGACATGTCCTCGAAACGCGTAGACCTGTGAAAATAAACGGAAGAATGTTATTACACCATCTGGACTACTGTGGTTTGGCGCGGTATTTAAACCTGCTCTTTCTCCTGCTATGTGACATATCTCCACGCTGCAGGACTGCTGCCTTCCACGCTACATATATGCTTGCTAAGGGGTTGTGACTGGCACAACCCGACCAGGTGAACGCTCTCATTTGCATTTACCCCCTTGTGTCATACCGGGTAAGACCCTATTGCGCCTTCTCTCTCCACAGCTCCTTTTGCACACTGTAAATTCAGGCAGAGAATAAATGAGCCACGTGATCAGCGGTAACATCACTCAGGTTAATTGCAATCATAGCTGGAGGTTCCTGTGACCGCATGTAACCTGACCTCAGTTGGCCTCATTAAACTCAGTGAACTCACCTGCACCTCTTGGCAGAAAACCACGTTTTTTGCTAAGAAATGCAAATTTTGTGCTGAAAGTTTTACACCATATTCCTACACCCATTCTACTACTCCTGGCAAAACATCGCATCACCACTGCGTCATTCCTCATGCAGTTTTGATGCAATTCTTTTGCCAGGAGATGTAGATTGGGTACATGAATATGGTGCAAAAAATGTCATGACCAAATTTGCATCTCTTGGCCCAAAAATGCAAAAAAAAAACAAAAATAAAACCCCTTTTTTTCTACCAGGAGGTGCAAATTTGTTGCTGAAATCTGGTGCAGACATTTCAGCAACAAATTTGCACCTCCTGGCAGAGAACTGCACCGATATGGCATAAAAACATTTTTTTGTTTTTGCATTTAAACACTAACCGTGCTGGCCAGGGAGTGTGGGGCAGTCACACACCCCTCTGCCCTGCACCCCCTCTAAAGGGCTAACAGGCTGACTGGGTGCAGGACATGGCCCCGCATTTTAGCAGTGACTGTGCCGGCCGGAAGGAGTGGGTGCGGGGCACTTTAAGGCAGAGTGCTTCAGGTCACCAGAGGTCATACCGTAGAAACATACTGCTGCCAGCTTGGGTCCCTCTTGACAGTGTTTCCCAGAGCCTGAAGAGATTGGACATGTTTTCGGTCTCTCCAGGCTCGGATGTAGCAGAGCCAGGACCATCTTGGATTACGGAAAAACTTCAAGGGTCTTTTTGGTGTAAAGAGGGGCAAGAGGGTGTTGTATTTTATTTCAAATAAATGCTTTTTCTCTGTATTTGTGTTTTATTTGTTTTTACTTCTACGATTAGTGATGGAGGGATCTTATAGACCCCTACCCATCACTAATTTTAGTCTTGATGACAGTTGTGCGCTGTCATTAACCCCTTATTGCCTCAATTGTCATCACACCAGAGCAATCGGGAAGAGCTGGGTAAGGTGCTGGGATTGTCACATCTAATGGATGCGACAATTCCGAGGCGGCTGCTATTCTTAGGCTGGGGGGGACCCAATAACCATGGGCCTCCAAAGCCTGAGAATACCAGCCCCCAGCTGTCGGCTTTATCTTGGCTGGGTATCAAAATTAGAGGGACCACACGTCGTTTTTTAAAAAATTATTTATTTAAATAGTTAAAAGCCGAATGCGGTTCCTCTTATTTTGATACACAGCCAAGATAAGCCCACTGGGGGCTGCAGCCTGTAGCGTAGCTTTATCTGTGCTGGGTATCATAATAAGGGGGGACCCTACACCAAATATTTTATTTTTATTGTGCGGTATAGACACACAGAAAGCGCCTGTGATTGGTTGTAGGCAGATGCTGTCCCACAGGGTGGGGGCACTTCTGACTGCAACCAATCACAGAAACTAGGACGGGCGGTGGGCGGGTAAAACAGAGAAAGCAGTGCATATGCAATAAAGGTACTCCAACGACACTCCCCTTCAATCACCGAGTCCCGGGGTATCCCCCCTACCCGTGGAGGGTCACAACACCTGGCTGCCCCATTCCATCATCCCCGGGTACTCCCAATCACAGCGGTGGTACTCCTAATTACCACACACCACGGGTGACGTCACGATCTCTATAAAATCCCTTGTAAATACCCCCTTCATTTGAGTGTCCGCACGACCCCCGGGTCCGGAGACCCTCGAGCCACTGAAAACCTGGATCTGAGCAGCTCGGCTGCTGGCACGGGGATGGCACACCTCAAATTTCTGGAGTCACGAACAGGATATGAGCAGGACCCACTTAACTGGGTGATGTGCACCTTAGAAGTCGAAACCGTGAGTCAAAATTCCTGTTTTCCAGCATCTTTTGGCGCCAAAATGCCATCTTCTCTGCAAAAGCGCGCAAAGCCCCGCCCTTCGTCCTGAGAATGAGCTCGGAACCGGACGTTCCCAGAGGACCACAGCACCAAAGTGAGTGATGGGCGAAAATCGAGGGGGCGTGACGGTATGTAGCAGAGGAAGAGAAGCAGGGACGTGTGTGGATGACGTAGGATGCATCAACCACATGGAGCTGGGAAAGAGGATGGAGATGAAATGAAGAGAGGAGACTCCGGACCCAACCGCCCCGCAGTTGAGTATAATAAAAGATTATACAGAGCGGCCTGCGCACTTATATACAGTATTCTAGGATGCTGAATATAAGCTTACTGGTGATGCCCGCAGCTTATAAAGGACAACTCTGGTGACAGGTTCCCTTTAGGAAGGGGTTGTCCAGTAGTGGACAACCCCTTTAAACATATCTATAAATCCAAAAAGAATGAGTAAACAAGAAACTGAAAATTCCAAAATGTCCAAGTCAAACCCTAAATCAAATCCAATTGAGGAGTTATGAGAGGATTTAAAACAGGATGTGTTTTGAAGAAGCTCCTAAAATATTTCACAGCTGATAAAATTCTCCATGGTGGAGTGGGAAATATTTCTCCTAAGTTGGGGTTTTCTAGGCAGCTAAAACAAATGCCACCTAGAAACTATTTCTCCAGTGAATGAATTTTCCACCTCAACTGTGTCTTCACAGTATGAATTGCTTGGATAGTTTCATAGTGTTGAAAGTAGACAAGGTTATAGGTTGAACTCGAGGGACTTAAAGGGAATCTGTTTTTACTATGTATGCTGAAGCTGATGGGCGGACCCAGACTGTAAAAGATGGATCTGCGCAGGTTCAAAAGTACTCGAGTGCTGGGCACGGAGAAAAAAAAAAGGGAAAAATAAAGAAAAACATAATAGAGCAAGCGTGTCATACTTACCGAGTCTCTGGTGCAGCTGTACACGGCTTCCAGGTCACTCATTAACATCATGCATATGCACTGCTGTCCCCTCCCAGGAGCATTCTGGCATCTGTGATTGGTTGCAGTCAGACAGCGCCCCCACCCTGAGTGGCAGCAAATCTGACTGCTTTCAATCACAGACCCTGTCTGCGGGTCACACTAGATTGGGATAAAAATAAAATAAAAAAATTGCCAATGGGTCCCCCATATTATGATACCCAGCCATGATAAAGCATACAGCTACAGGCTGCAGCCCCCAGCCGAGCACGTTATCTTGCCTGTGTATCAAAATAAGAGGTACCACATGCAACTTTTTTTTTTAATTATTTAAATAAACAAAAAAAAAAATGTTGATACCCAGCCATAATAAAGCCCAATAGCTAGCGGCTAGTATTCTCAAGCTGGGGTGACCCATGATTATTGGGCCCCCCAGCCTAAAAATATGAGCATAAAAAAAAACAAAAAAAGAACAGTTGCAAATGAAAAATTAAAATCGCCTAAGGCTGAAGAGCAGGCGTGCTCAATCAGAAGGCATGACCCTATAATCTAAGAAAAAGACTGATGGCACTTCCTAACTTTTTAATGTGAACAGTTGCATACTGAGCATGAAGCATAGTAATAAAAAAGAGACAGCTGCACTCTGTAGTGCTAAGATATGTGTAACAATGAAAATAGAAATATAAACATGCAACACTGCTGTGGAAAACATGTACAAAATAAGATTTAGCACACAAAAATAGCCAGTTTTATGTGAGCCCAACAGCCAATGTCAAGGCAACCTCTTATTGTTGGATCCCTAACAAACTAATGCCTCTCTTTGGGTTAAGGCTAAAAATCTGCATCTCTTGGCAAAAAAGCTCATGGTTTTCTGGCAGGAGACGCAGGTTTGTAAACTCTGTGACCTTACCTAAGGTGAGGTCACTCAGTTCAATGAGGTTACCTGCAATCACAAGTGGAGGACCATAGGACCCTCCAGCTGTGACTGTAAATAACCTAAGTGATGTCACTGCTGATTGCATGGCTCAGTCTTTGCCTGAAGCTCACAGCAAGCAGCCATGTTTTGTCACCAAACTATTTCACTTCAGATGTAGCAGCTGGAATCATCGTGAGACCTCGTGTGGATTACTTCAGACCTGGATGTTTTGGGGGTTAATAAAGAGGGTGGGGATTTTTGTATTTAATTTCAAATAAAGGATTTTTTCGGTGTTTGTATTTATTTCCTTTCACTTACAGTTTAGTAATTGGAGTCTCATAGATGCCTCCCATTACTAATCTAGGGCTTAGTGGCAATAACCATGGTCCTCCCCAGCCTGATAAAGAACTACAGGAAACATCTGACCTCTGTATTTGCAAACAAAGGTTTCTGTACCAAATATTAAGTTTTGTTTTTCTATTGTATCAAATACGTATTTCATACAATAAAATGCAAATATAAGTTGTGTACAGGGTGGGCTCCCCAATATACAGCACAACCATGCACAAGGAAAGCGACTCTTAGCAGTTGGATTGATGAATAGTTGCTTTACTTTACCAAAACATAAAATCATCCCTAAAACAGTAGAATATGTGAGCAAGGATGGTTGACCTTAGGGAGATCAACATCCACCACTGCGGAGACACCATCACGTGTTTCTCAACGCTGGCAGGAAACTAGCCAGGTCTTTCACCGGGAAGGAACAACCACGGGAAGGGCAGTCTCCAGTCAAGGAGACCACCTATGCCAAACATGGTATCCATCCACAGACAGCCGTTTCGGGGTATTTGCCCCTTATCAGTGTGGAGTAGGAATCTGGCTAGTGGGAGCATTGCCTAGTAAAAGACTATGTGAGCAAGGATGGTTGACCTTAGGGAGATCAACATCCACCACTGCGGAGACACCATCACGTGTTTCTCAACGCAGTGATTCTAGAGCAATGCCCCCTGGGAAATATTCAATATTGCTTTGAATATTTCCCAGGGGGCATTCCTACTCCACACTGATGAGGGGCAAATACCCCGAAACGGCTGTCGGTGGATGGATACCATGTTTGGCATAGGTGGTCTCCTTGACTGGAGACTGCCCTTCCCGTGGTTGTTCCTTCCCGGTGAAAGACCTGGCTAGTTTCCTGCCAGCGTTGAGAAACATGTGATGGTGTCTCCGCAGGCCTTCTTGCTTTGAATATTTCCCAGGGGGCATTGCTCTAGAATCACTGCGTTGAGAAACACGTGATGGTGTCTCCGCAGTGGTGGATGTTGATCTCCCTAAGGTCAACCATCCTTGCTCACATAGTCTTTTACTAGGCAATGCTCCCACTAGCCAGATTCCTACTCCATACTGATGAGGGGCAAATACCCCGAAATGGCTGTCTGTGAATGGATACCATGTTTGGCATAGGTGGTCTCCTTGACTGGAGACTGCCCTTCCCATGGTTGTTCCTTCCCGGTGAAAGACCTAGCTAGTTTCCTGCCAGCGTTGAGAAACATGTGATGGTGTCTCCGCAGGCCTTCTTGCTTTAAAACAGTAGAATAATAATACAAGGCCAAAGACTGAACCCCTTGTGCTGCGCCACCCGTAATGGTGATTTATGTCACCTTCTCACCAACCTTTGCCTAACCAAGGTACTGTCTGGACAGTCGCCTAATACCTAGTAATCCCTCTGGGAAGCAGAAGTAATTTTGTGTGCGTGAACACGCCCTACCAGTGGTGCAGCACAAGAGCTTACAACTTATCCACCTAAGCACAAACAGATTCCATAAACCCCCTGAATACCCTTAATTGCTGAAGCTTCACAGAGAAGGCAGAGAGTAAAAGTGGGAAGGCAAACCGCACAGCTAAGCAATACAGTCCTGGAAATCTTATAGAGCAACATAAACGTGTGGCGCTGTCCCTTTAAGATTTTAAATGTCACTGCAAACTGACAAAGCAGAGCCTGCAAGTCTTACTCTGTGTCTGTCGGCTTAAACAGAACAGATAGGTGTTTTGGTACCAAAATATAAAGTGTAGCCTGCACGTGGTCCTGGGCCCAGGCTACCGTACCCAGGTACTATGGTGTCCAGCTGCCATAAAAAGAGACTTGGAGATCCGCTTATGAACCAGTATAGCAGCAACTGCAAAATGCTGATCTCCAGCACAGCATGCTGCGCACATGTATCACGGTCCTCCTCGCGAAACTCCTACATGAATCTTCTCCAAACTAACTTAAAGGGAACCTGTCACGTACAATATGCGTTCTGACCGATCAGCAGATGCATGTGTGCCCTAATTACACCTCCCTACCCATCCCTGTGTTGTAAAATTGTGTAATATGAAAGTAATAAAAAATGTTTTATTACTTCTATATTTCCTATGTAAATAGCAGAGCTCGTCGCCCCATGGGAGTCGCATCGCCCTTTGGATGTTTGCATACTTTCCATTGTATCACGCCCCTGTGGGCGTGATACCATAGATTCACATGAGCGACGTCCCCCGTCCCTCCTTCAGTGTCTGCACTTACCATTCCTGCAGCCTTTTCCGGGTGTTGACTCGCCGGCTTCAGACGCGCTCTGCGCATGATCAGACTCTTTTGATCATGCGCAAAGCACGTCTAAAACTAACAACGAGCAACCAGAAAATGCTGCAGGAATGGTAAGTGCGCACGCGCGGTATTCTGAAAGAGCGACAGGGGACGTCGCTCATGTGAATCCATGGTATCACGCCAACAGGGGCGTGATACCATGGAATGTATGCAAACGCCCACAGGGCGATGCGACGCCCGTGGGGTGATGAGCTCTGCTATTTACATAGGAAATATGGAAGTAATAAAACGTTTTTATTACTTTCATATTACACAATTTTACAACACAGGGATGGGTAGGGAGGTTAGGGCACACATGCGTCTGCTGATAGATCAGAATGCATATTCTACATGAAAGGTTTCCTTTAAGTGTTTCTGTGGCGGCTCCTTTTCATTACACACACCTCTTGCTTTCCCTTCAGCTCACACACACACACACACACACACACCGCCTCCTCAGACCTCAAAGTCTAGTGGAGAAGTCTGTTGAGATGTTGCTATAGTATCCAAACAGTTGAATGCAGATGCAAAACAGCGGCCTCTTTTGGCTGGTCACTAACAATGCATACAATGAACAATGAAAAGTAAATAAGCGTTTTGCAGCAGTTCACAATGGATAAAGGTTACAAATATACTCCCACCCTCTCACAGAACTGAATTATTTAAAAATCATACAGTGTGATTTTCTGGATTTTTTTTTTCTGCCGGTCACAGTTGTCAAGTGTACCTATGATAAAAATGACAGACCTCTCCATTCCTTGTAGGTGGGAAAACTTGCAATATCAGTAGTGTATGAAATACTTATTTTACCCACTGTATATATGTGAAGGTTTTTGTATAGTATGTGCTCTGTATACGTGTGTGTGTGTGTGTGTGTGTGTGTGTGTGTGTGTGTGTATGTATATATATATATATATATATATATATCTAATATATAAAGGTGGGCGTGTGTGTGTGTGTGTGTGTGTGTGTGTGTGTGTGTGTGTGTCTGGGTTTGGTATCTGCACCGTTGCAGCTACAGCCACAAAATTTTACACACTCACACGTCTGGACCCCGAGAGCGTCATAGGCTATGTTTTGAGGGGAAATTTTAACCCCACGCTTTAGTTATTCGCTAAAAAACCTGCCTCCATTAAAGCAAATGGAGTTGGGAGCCACAGTGCAGCCAGAACTTCAGAAGAATGCGCTGCCACGCCCTTATATTGAATGTTGGCGTGTCACACTGTAGCCAGGGAAAGAGACAGACACAGACAGGGAAAGAGGCAGACACAGACAGGGTAAGAGACAGACACAAAGAGACAGACACAGACAAAGAGACAGATTGACAGGGAAAGAGACAGACAGGGAAAGAGAGAGACAGGTTAAGAGACAGACACAGACAAAGAGACAGACAGGGAAAGAGAGGGAAAGAGACAGACAAAGAGACAGAGACAGGGAAAGAGACAGAGGAAAAGAGGGAAAAAGACAGACAGGTAAAGAGAGGGAAAGAGACAGACAGGGAAAGAGACAGACAGAGAAAGTGACAGAGATAGACAGACAGGGAAAGAGATAGACAGGGAAAGAGATTGAGACAGACGGAGTAAGAGACAGAGACAGTCAGAGACAGACAGAGAAAGAGACAGATAGACAAAGAGAGAGACAGAGAGATATATACAGAGGGGGAGACAGACATTATAATTACATCTATATCTATTACATCTATATCTATTTGTTTTGTGGTTTTTGTGTGCAGAATACATTTTTGTTAATACATTCTATTTTGTTAACAGCAGTTATTAACCCGGGCGAAGCCGGGTAGTACAGCTAGTATATATATATATATATATATCTATATCTATATATATAATTGCCTTATTCTGTCTGTCTGTCTGTCTGTCTTGCTCCAAAATTGTGTCCTTACGGTGACACAAAGCGGATTGGCCGCTGGGCTCGCCCAGGCTCCGCCCCCACACGGATTAGCCTCTCGCCCCGGCACCCCGCACGTATTGGCAACTCGGCCACGCCCCGCCCCCTCACGCAATGCACGCTCGCTCTGGCCCCGCCCCCCACACGCATTCCCCGAAGCGACACGGAGCCACGACTCCCAGGTGAGTACTGTACCCCCGGGAGCCCACATCAGCGTACGCCGCTAACCCAGCCGACACATACCCTCGCATTGCTGGGGTTGCCGCCGTATGCTGGTGTGGGCTCCCGTGCGAGCCGGGGATGGGATACGCTGGTAACCATGGTAGCATAGTTACCAGCGCATCAAGGTCCTGCAGCGGCGGAACATACACACACACACATAACAACACACACACACATCAGATCACACTCACTCTCACACACACCTCACACACACATCACATCGCATCCACACACTCACAACATCCTGGGATGTCGCTTGCTTCTCGGCGGCGATAGAATGCAGTGAGCTTCCAGGACCTGCCGGAGGATCACATGGCCATAAGCATGTGGTATCTCCGGATGTTGTGAGTGAGAGCGCATATGTGCAATATCGTCAGTGTGTGTGTGTGTGTGTGTGAGTGTATGCGATCAGGTGTGTGTGTGTGTGTGTTTGTGTATGCAATCGGATCTGTGAGTGTCGGCAGAGGAGCACGGCGTGCTGGAGGAGGCTGGGAGGAGAGAGGCTGATCCAGGGGAAGGCTGATGCTGGGGGAGGCTGAGAGGAGAGAGGCTGATGCTGGGGGAGGCTGGGAGGAGAGAGGCTGATGCTAGGGGAGGCTGATGCTGGGGGAGGCTGGGAGGGTGTAGGCTGATGCTGGGGGAGGCTGATGCTGGGGGAGGCTGGGAGGAGAGAGGCTGATGCTGGGGGAGGCTGATGCTGGGGGAGGCTGGGAGGAGAGAGGCTGATGCTGGGGGAGGCTGAGGCTGGGGGAGGCTGAGGCTGGGGGAGGCTGATGCTGGGGGAGGCTGTTAGGAGGGAGGCTGGGAGGAGAGAGGCTGATCCTGGGGAAGGTTGGGAGGGGGAGGCTGATGCTGGGGGAGGCTGGGAGGAGAGAGGCTGATGCTGGAGGAGGCTTGGAGGAGAGAGGCTTATGCTGGGGAGGCTGGGAGGAGAGAGGCTGATGCTGGGGGAGGCTGGGAGGTGGAGGCTGATGCTGGGGGAGGCTGGGAGGCGGAGGCTGATGCTGGGGGAGGCTGGGAGGGGGAGGCTGATGCTGGGGAAAGCTGGGAGGAAGAAGGCTGAGAGAAGGGAGGCTGAGGCTGGGGTAGGCTGGGAGGAGAGAGGCTGATGATGGGGACAGAGAGGCTGATTCTGGGGACAGAGAGGAGAGGCTGATGCTGGGAGGAGAGAGGCTGATGCTGGGAGGAGAGAGGCTGATACTGGGGGCAGAGAGGCTGATGCTAGGGGCAGAGAGGCTGATGCTGGTGCAGCATGGGGGATGGAGCATGATGGGGGGGTGCGCAGCATGGGGGATGGAGCACGATGGGGAGTGCGCAGCATGGGGGATGGAGCAAGTTTGGGAGTGCGCAGCATGGGGGATGGAGCACGATGGGGAACGCGTAGCATGGGGGATGGAGCATGATGGGGGGTGTGCGCAGCATGGGGGATGGAGCACGTTTGGGAGTGCGCAGCTTGGGGGATACAGCACGATGGGGAGTGCGCAGCATGGAGGATGGAACACGATGGGGAGTGCGCAGCATGGGGGATGGAGCACGATGGGGAGTGCGCAGCATGGGGGATGGAGTACGTTTGGGATTGCGCAGCATGGGGGATGGAGCACGTTTGGGAGTGCGCAGCATGGGGGATGGAGCACGTTTGGGAGTGCGCAGCATGGGGGATAGTGCACGATGGGGAGTGCGCAGCATGGGGGATGGAGCACGTTTGGAAGTGCGCAGAATGGCGGATGGAGCACGATGGGGAATGCGCAGCATGGGGGATGGAGCACAATGGGGAATGCGCAGCGTGGGGGATGGAGCACAATGGGGAGTGCGCAGCATGGGAGATGGAGCACGATGGGGAATGTGCAGCATAGGGGATGGAGCACGATGGGGAGTGCGCAGCATGGGGGATGGAGCACGATGGGAGGTGCACACCTCCCCCCAACACACACACACACGCGCACTGCACAACACACACACACACACACTGGGAACCACAAACACCGCCCTACACAGACACCCACACACACAGACAACACTGCACACACACAACACCCAACACATAAACACCGCGGCATACATAAATATACGCACATACTGCACAACACACACATTGCACAAAACATACCTCCCCCCAAACACACACACACACCCCACACCCACACAAACCGCGCAACACACACACACACAACGCTACAGACACACAGCGCTCCACAAACAACGCAACACACGCAACACACATACAACACCGCTCTCACCCCCCGCCACACCCAGAGAACACCCAGAACATGTACAGCCCCTACACAAATACTTAGTAACTACACACAACAACATCTATATATATATATATATATAACAAAAATCATACATGAACTACACAATACGTAAATTCTAGAATACCCGATGGTAGAATCGGGCCACCTTCTAGTATATATATATATATATATATATATATATATACACATACACTGTATGTGTGTGTGTATGTGTGTGTGTATGTTACGGTTGCTGTGGCTCTGGAGACTATGTCCGGATTTCTTGCTACTGCACATGTGCAAGCGCTGGAGACTAAGTCCTATCTTGGAGCCATTGCACATGTGCGAGTGACATCATCGCTGACACGAGGTCACATGTCTCTGACACCTTCTAAGCTGATTGGCCACTGGTCATGTGCTTGTGACACGTGGTCACATGTCTCTGACACCTATGCCGATTGGTCGCTGGTCATGTGCTTGTGACGTTTTGCTCGGTGATAGGCCAGCGTTACGTCATTGCTGTCATTCTGGCAGCGGATTGGCTCTGGTGTCGTCCATCTTGGATGAGGCACAGAGTCTATATAAGACCCTGACGCACGCCGCCCGGCGCTCAGTCCTCTTGGTTCATGCATGAGAGTAGACGCTCTGTGCACGTTCCTCTAGGCATCTCTCTGTCTATGTTCGGTGAGCGCTACCGGCAGGGTAGCGTTCTTATACCTTACAGCTTCGGCTGCAGTCCGTATCCTTACCTCTTAGTGGAGCGGACATAGGCAGGTGCCTGAGGCACATGGTCCGGCTGGGCCTTGTGATTCTACTCGTAGGTGGACGTTGCCGCTAGGGTAACGTTCCTTATACTGCGTCTGGCAGTTGTTCGTATCCTCGCACACTAGGGGAGCGAACAGAGGTAGGAGCTTTGTGCGGCTTATGCTGCTGTCCATCTCTTTTGCACTACTAGAAGAGCGGACCTAGGCAGGTGCCTTATCTAGTGGTTCGTGTCCTCGCACACTAGTGGAGCGAATGCAGGTAGGAGCTTTGTGCGGCTTATGCTGCTGTCCGTCTCCTGGCACCACTAGAGGAACGGACCTAGATAGGTGCCATTTCACACTCACTGCTTTTGTCTCTGTGATCTTTAACAGAGACCATTCCACACACCCTCCAAGTAAGGGAGGAATTGATTTATTTTCTAATTATATTCCTCATATATATCCCGTATAACAGAGGTATTGCACTCTGCACTTGTGCTATCATTATTTACAGTGGCACACTTATATACCCCTTATCCTCTGCCATAGTCTGCAGCAGAGTCTTTGCACGGTGGACCCTGACTGTCTGACATTCCTTTAGGTTTTATTATCAGACAGCCCCCCGTAACATTAGGACTGAGCCAAGGGTCTGGCAGTTATGGCAGAATATCAGCGGTTACATACAAGTACTTGAGTCGCGGCTCAAGAGTATAGAGGATAAACCTCAGACCATGGTGACATCTGCACATGATCCTCGACTTGCTCTGCCAAACAGATATTCTGTCGATGCCAGATCATGTCGTGGTTTCATTAGTCAGTGTCAGATACACCTAGAGGTCAATTCTTCTCGCTTCTCTACGGAGAGGTCCAGAGTAGGCTTTATCATCTCCTTACTTCAGGACAAAGCCTTAGAATGGGCGACTACCTTATGGGAGCGATCTGATGTGGTTACTCTGAGACATCAAGACTTTCTTGATGCTCTTAAAGCGGTATTCATGGTTCCGCAGGTTACCCATGATGCGGCCCTGAGACTCTTAGATCTATCTCAGGGTTCGTTATCCACTAGTTCTTATGCCATTGCTTTTAGAACTCTGGTGGCAGAACTAGATTGGCCAGAGAAGGTGTTGATTCCTATCTTCTGGAGAGGGTTGGCATGCTATGTCAAGGATGCCCTCGTGAGGTCCTTGCTTCTCTGGAGGACATGATCACAGTAGCAACGAGGATCGACGTACACCATAGGGAACGTAGACTCGAGGTCTCTTCCTCACGCCCTAAGCATCGGGCTATTCCAGTTGCTGAGGGTCCACTACCATCTTCCTCAGCATCTGAAACATCTCCCACTCCTATGGAGTTAGGTCATACGTCCTCCAGACTACGCAAGTCTGGTCCTCCTATATGTTACGTATGTCGTCAGGCTGGGCACTATGCCAACAAGTGTTCTAGTTGTCAGGGAAACTCCCAGGCCTAGTAACCATTAGAGGGGTGTTACTAGAGACGTCTTCTGCACCCTCTAAGTGTAGTATCCCAGGTCAGCTCTCATTCTCTGAGAATACATGGCCTATTATGGCTTTTGTGGATTCCGGAGCTGACGGGACTTTTGTGTCCTCAGGATTTGTAAAGAGACACAATATTCCCTCTATCATGTTAGAGGCGCCTATTCCTGTCCGTGTTGTTAATGGGACTATGTTGTCTGACTCCATTACATTGAGGACAGTTCCCTTGCGCCTTTCCCTGTCTCAGGGTCACATAGAGGAGATTTCTTTTCTTGTTTTGCCTGAGGGTATAGATGACGTCCTTCTGGGTCTCCCATGGCTTCGGACTCATGCTCCTCACATTGACTGGGAGTCCGACAGCATTATTAGTTGGGGTTCGAAATGTCAGTCCCGATGTCTTCCCTTACCACCTAAGGTCTTTGCGATTGCATCAACTGATCTCTCTCCCATACCTACACCCTATTTGGATTTCGCTGACGTGTTCTCCAAACAGGGTGCTGAGGTTCTTCCACCCCATAGGCCGTATGACTGTGCCATACACCTTATCCCAGGTTCGGTTCCACCTAAGGGCAGGGTTTACCCCCTGTCGATACCTGAGTCGGGGGCCATGTCGACCTATATAAGAGAGAGTTTAGAGAAGGGGTTCATTCGTAAGTCTGTCTCTCCCGCGGGAGCTGGGTTTTTCTTTGTTCGGAAGAAAGAGGGTGATTTGCGTCCCTGCATAGATTACAGGGGTCTCAACGCAATCACAATAAAGAAAAAATACCCGTTACCTTTAATTTCGGAGCTCTTTGACAGACTGAGGGGAGCTCAGGTTTTTACGAAGTTGGATCTGCGGGGTGCGTATAACTTGGTACGAATTCGAGAGGGTGACGAATGGAAGACCGCTTTTAACACCCGAGACGGTCACTATGAATACCTCGTCATGCCTTTTGGGTTATGTAATGCACCCGCTGTATTTCAGGACTTCGTAACCGATGTGTTCAGGGATTTACTGTTATCCTCCGTCGTGGTGTATCTGCACGACATCCTGATTTTTTCTCCTGATCTGGAGACTCATCGTCAGGATGTTGTCCGTGTCCGTTCCCGTTTAAGGGAGCACTAATTGTTTGCTAAACTTGAAAAATGTGTATTCGAGCAGTCATCCTTGCCTTTTTTTGGGCTACATTATCTCACAAGAGGGTCTGGCTATGGATCCTGCGAAGCTCTCTGCTGTCCTGGAATGGTCCGAACCTCATTCCTTGAAGGCGGTGCAACGCTTCTTAGGATTCATAAATTATTACAGGCAGTTCATACCCCATTTCTCTACTTTGGTGGCCCCTTTTGTGGCCTTGACTAAGAAAGGTGCTAATCCAAAAGTCTGGTCTACTGAGACATCTCAGGCTTTTGAGGCAGTAAAAAGACACTTTTCAACTGCTCCTGTTCTTCAAAGACCCGATGAGAATAAGCCCTTCCTCTTGGAGGTTGATGCCTCTTCAGTGGGTGCTGGTGCGGTCTTGTATCAAAAGAACGGTGCAGGTAGAAAAAGGCAGTGTTTCTTCTTTGCTAAAACCTTTTCACCGGCAAAGAGAAACTATACCATTGGGGATAGGGAACTGCTCGCCCTGAGATTAGCCTTGGAGGAGTGGCGTCACTTGCTGGAAGGAGCGAAACATCCTTTCCAGGTCTATACAGACCATAAGAATCTGATGTACTTACAAACCGCTCAGCGTCTGAATCCTCGGCAAGCCCGCTGGTCCTTGTTTTTCTCCCGCTTTCACTTCTCCATCAACTATCTGTCTGGGAGTAAGAATAACAAGGCAGACGCCCTGTCTCGCTCTATGGTTTCTACCCAGGAAGAGATTGACGAACCTCGTCTTATCCTTCCCTCCAGGGTTTTTCATACGCTCTCCCCTCTGACGTTAGACCAAATCCCACCGGGCAAGACCTTTGTGCCACCTGATCGACAGAATGATATACTGTCGTGGGCCCACACCTCAAAGGTGGGTGGGCATTTTGGTATTAGGCGGACACGAGAGTTACTGGAGAGGTGGTATTGATGGCCACACTTAGCCAGCCACGTCAAGAGATATGTCGGTTCCTGCTACTCGTGTGCTCGCAACCGTCCATTACGGCAGAGACCGGCTGGGCTCTTGCATCCTTTACCAGTGCCAGATAGACCATGGGAGGTGGTAGACATGGACTTTGTGGGTGATCTTCCGTGTTCACAGGGACATAGATTTGTGTGGGTCATTACAGACCATTTCTCCTGGATGGTTCATCTCGTACCGTTATCGAGAATCCTGTCTTCCAGGGTACTAGCCAAACTATTCCTCAAGCATGTCTTTAGGCTTTACGGGATGCCAGATCGTATCATTTGTGATAGAGGCCCGCAATTTGCTTCCCGTTTCTGGCGAGATCTTTGTAGCCTTCTGCAAATTGAGTTGAATCTCTCTTCGGCATACCATCCGGAGACCAATGGTTTGGTTGAGCGTACCAATCAATCCATGATTATATACCTTCGACACTTTGTTGCTGAGAACCACGATAACTGGTCCTCCCTCCTACCCTGGGCAGAATTTGCCCTTAACAATTCGCTGGCTGAGGCCACTGGGCAGACACCATTCGTACTCAATAATGGGCAACACCCTAGGGTACCGGTACCGTTTCCCGCTGCTGCACCTTCTCCTCTTGTGGCCGACTGGGCAACTAATGCCAGAGAGGTTTGGGATCGGACTCAAGAGTCGATCCAAGCAGCTAAAGACCATATGAAGACAGTGTCCGATCGGTTTCGTCGCCCGGCTCCTGTCTTTTCTCCAGGGGATTTTGTGTGGCTCTCTGCAAAACACGTGAAACTTAGAGTGAGCTCTGTCAAATTTGCTTCTCGCTTCTTGGGTCCTTATGAGGTTCTTCGACAGGTAAATCCTGTAGTCTACCAATTGAAGTTACCCGTCCATCTTAGGATCCATGACAAATTCCATGTTTCACTGCTAAAGCCGGCTATTTTACCTGACGCTCGTGAAGTGCACTCTCCTGCCTCTGATTCCTCTCGCTCTAGCTATGAGGTATGAGCCATATGTTGGTTCTAAGATGGTTAGAGGGCGCAGGTTCTTCTTGATAGATTGGGAGGGCTATGGCCCGGAACATAGCTCTTGGGAGCCTGCGGAGGCTGTCCATGCTTCCGACTTAGTTGCCGATTACCTGCGTCGCCGGGAGGGGGGCCCTTGAGGGGGAGGTACTGTTACGGTTGCTGTGGCTCTGGAGACTATGTCCGGATTTCTTGCTACTGCACATGTGCAAGCGCTGGAGACTAAGTCCTATCTTGGAACCATTGCACATGTGCGGGTGACATCATCGCTGACACGAGGTCACATGTCTCTGACACCTTCTAAGCTGATTGGTCGCTGGTCATGTGCTTGTGACACGTGGTCACATGTCTCTGACACCTTCTATGCTGATTGGTCGCTGGTCATGTGCTTGTGACGCTTTGCTCGGTGATAGGCCAGCGTGACGTCATTGCTGTCATTCTGGCAGCGGATTGGCCCTGGTGTCCTCCATCTTGGATGAGGCACAGAATCTATATAAGACCCTGACGCACGCCGCCCGGTGCTCAGTCCTCTTGGTTCATGCATGAGAGTAGACGCTCTGTGCACGTTCCTCTAGGCATCTCTCTGTCTATGTTAGGTGAGCGCTACCGGCAGGGTAGCGTTCTTATACCTTACAGCTTCGGCTGCAGTCTGTATCCTTACCTCTTAGTGGAGCGGACATAGGCAGGTGCCTGAGGCACATGGTCTGGCTGGGCCTTGTGATTCTACTCGTAGGTGGACATTGCCGCTAGGGTAACGTTCCTTATACTGCGTCTGGCAGTTGTTCGTATCCTCGCACACTAGGGGAGCGAACAGAGGTAGGAGCTTTGTGCGGCTTATGCTGCTGTCCGTCTCTTTTGCACCACTAGAAGAGCAGACCTAGGCAGGTGCCATATCTAGTGGTTCGTGTCCTCGCACACTAGTGGAGCGAACGCAGGTAGGAGCTTTGTGCGGCTTACGCTGCTGTCCTTCTCTTTTGCACCACTAGAAGAGCAGACTAGGCAGGTGCCATATCTAGTGGTTCGTGTCCTCGCACACTAGTGGAGCGAACGCAGGTAGGAGCTTTGTGCGGCTTACGCTGCTGTCCGTCTCCTGGCACCACTAGAGGAACGGACCTAGGTAGGTGCCATTTCACACTCACTGCTTTTGTCTCTGTGATCTTTAACAGAGACCATTCCACACACCCTCCAAGTAAGGGAGGAATTTATTTATTTTCTAATTATACTCCTCTGTGAGTATAACAGAGGTATTGCACTCTGCACTTGTGCTATCATTATTTACAGTGGCACACTTATATACCCCTTATCCTCTGCCATAGTCTGCAGCAGAGTCTTTGCACGGTGGACCCTGACTGTCTGACATTCCTTTAGGTTTTATTATCAGACAGCCCCCTGTATGTGTATATATATATATTGTGAGACTGTGACCGGGGTTATCTATGACGGCCGGTATGTCTCGCTCCGGTTGTGCTCACTCCATGATAATCCACTATAGGGTTAATGCTGTTTCCCTACAGGCTGAAGGGAGGGATAAATAGATTCAGGAACAAGGGCAGGTGTGCCGGGTGTGAGGGTGATCACATCTCCCTGAGTTCTCTGCCGGAAAGGCACATATGTAATATTGTGGACTTTTTCTTTGGAATAAACCGTGTGCTGTGAACTTTGGTGCCTGGATCCCGTGTCTTCTGCAGCGCAGCCGACGACGCTACCTCACATATGGTGGAGAATCGGCGGGCATGACAGCCGGTGAGGTGTAGCATCCATTCCTGGTGACCCAGTAGCACATGTCCTGGATTCGAGCGGCTATACTACAGCCCAAACCCGGCGACGCCATGGAGGACATACTAAAGCATTTGGCTCAGGCTAATGCACAGCAGCAACAGACCAATGCACACCTGCTTCAATCCTTGCAAATGCAGGAAAAAAAATTCCAAGAACAGATGGATCAGGCCAATGCACGTCAGCAGCAATCCTTGCAAGTGCACCAAGAACAGATGGAGCAGGCCAATGCACATCAGCAGCAAGCCTTGCAATTGCAGGAAAAAAGGCACCAAGAACAGATGGTTCTCCTGGCCAAGTCGATCCGTGCCGGACCGGCAGCAACAACCCCGGGATCGGGTGATGACGGCAGCGTCCGGAAAGTGGTGAGACAAGCGTTGCAAAAGATGACCCCGGGTGATGATGTGGAAGCGTTCCTGGCGGTGTTTGAGCGGGTGGCCGAGCGGGAAAAGCTGCCGACCCCGCAGTGGGCTGAGGTATTGTCACCTTATCTGACGGGGGAACCCCAAAAAGCATACCTGGACCTCTGTACCGAGGACGCCATTTACTATGTGTCCCTGAAAGCCGAAATACTGGCTCGGTTGGGGGTGAATACCTATGTACGGGCTCAGCGGGTAAATCAGTGGTTCTTTGAGGAAGCCAAACCCGTACGCTCCCAGGCCTATGACTTGTTACATCTTGTAAAAAAGTGGTTGCAGCCTGACACTCTGAGCCCGGCGCAAATGGTGGAAAGGGTAGTAGTGGATCGTTTTGTGCGCACTTTACCCGTCACCGTTCAACGGTGGGTCGGACAGGGTGACCCGAGTACCCTGGACCAATTAGTGTCCCTGGTAGAGCGGCATGTGGCTACGCAGGACTTGATACGGGACACTGAGACTTTGCGTACCGCCCGGCGGTTCGGCCCCTCCAAGCCTAGGGCCAAGGACCCACCGCTGACACCGGTGCGGGAGTCCGCTACCGTCCCGTCTGAAGCTGCACCCTCCGTCCCTGAGGTCCGGAAAACTATGTACCCTAAACGACAACTCGTCAAGGGGGTGTCCTTCCCTATTAGATGTTGGCGGTGCCAGCGGGTGGGACATATGGAAGCCCAGTGTCCACTCACCACGGAGCCCATGGATTGTGGGGTTACCCGGCGGGGTTCAATGTATGCTCAGGTGGTGTGTACCGCTGACCTGGTCTACCCAGAGACTGAGCCCCACTTGTGCCAAATTCAGGTGAATGGATGTCCGGTTACAGGCTTGTTGGATTCCGGAAGCTTAGTGACCCTTGTGCGATCAACCCTAAGGGCTAAAGTAAAGGCCACCGGACGTACCGTGGGGGTGGTTTGCATACATGGGGACCGCCGAGACTATCCCACGGGGATAGTCACCATCACAGCACCTTGCGGTCAGGTGCAACATGAGGTGGGACTTATTAATACTTTTCCCTATGATGTGATCCTAGGAAGGGATCTGCCCTATTTTTGGACTTTATGGAAGGGACCTCCTAAGTCCCCTCAGATATTGGTCAGTCCGGGACCTGAGCCCTACAATCCTGAATCCGGGACGCCTGCCGTAGGGGTCCCCATGATAGGGACAGGATGTGAACCTGATAGGTCGCCCCTAGAGGTATTGGCAGGAGAGGCTGAGACGGTCGAGCCCATCCCGGAGTTGGAGGCGTCCCCGGATATGTTTGGGACAGCCCAACTCCAGGACCCTACATTAATACATGCCCGGAGTCGGGTGACAGTAGTTGACGGGGTGGCACAGCTGCCTGGTGCCCAGGTAAGATACCCCCATTTCGCTCTTAAGCAGGATTTACTCTACCGGGTAGATGAAATACGGGGCGTAGGGGTAGAGCAGTTGGTGGTGCCCCAGCCGTATCGCCGGCGGGTCCTCGACTTGGCTCATAAACACCTGATGAGTGGTCACCTAGGGGTCAAGAAAACGCAGGAGCGAATATTGCAAAGGTTCTATTGGCCCGGGGTCTTTGGGGAGGTAAAACGGTTCTGCGAAACCTGCCCGGAGTGTCAGCTTACCGCACCCCTGACCCACTTTCGCAGTCCGTTGGTACCGTTACCCATTATAGAAGTCCCTTTTGAACGGATAGGGATGGATCTGGTGGGGCCCCTCGTAAAGTCTGCTCGAGGGCACCAGCATATCCTAGTGATCGTTGACTATGCCACCCGGTATCCAGAGGCGATACCTCTCAGACATACTGCAGCCAAGCTTATAGCTCGGGAGTTGTTTGCTGTGTTCTGCCGGGTGGGGTTGCCCAAGGAGATCCTTACGGATCAGGGGACCCCATTCATGTCTAAAGTGACCAAAGAGCTATGCCGGCTACTCCAGATCAAGCAGTTGCGTACGTCTGTGTATCATCCTCAGACGGATGGTTTAGTGGAACGATTCAATAAAACCCTGAAAACTATGCTCAAAAGGGTGATTTCCAAAGACGGGAAAGACTGGGATATGATGCTTCCCTATTTGATGTTTGCCATACGAGAGGTGCCACAGGCATCCACGGGGTTTTCGCCTTTTGAATTGTTATACGGGCGACATCCCCGGGGATTGTTGGACCTGGCAAAAGAAACCTGGGAGCAGGAGCCCACCCCCCATAAAAGTGTGATTGAACACATTTTGGGTATGCAGAACCGCATAAGCGCGGTCATGCCAATTGTGAAGGAGCATTTACAGGAGGCTCAGGCCGCGCAAAGCGGCCGCTACAATAGACAAGCCGCCGTGCGGACCTTTAATCCCGGGGATCGGGTGTTGGTATTGATTCCCACGGCGGAGAGTAAATTCCTGGCTCAGTGGCAAGGCCCCTACGAGATAAAGGAAAGAGTCGGGGTGGTTAACTACAAAGTATTGCAGCCCGGTAGGCGGAAACCTGAACAAATATACCATGTCAACCTATTAAAACCTTGGCAGGAACGGGAAAGCCTGATGGCTGTTTTTTCCCCACCTCCCTCCTCTTCGGGTCGTTCACATCCGGCTCCAGCGACCTCCGGAGAGGACGAACCGGAAGTAAGGATTGGAGAAGCCCTCACCAAGCAACAGAGGCGAGAGGCCAGACGGTTGGTTCAGCAGAACCCCGATGTCTTCTCCGAGCTGCCCGGTAGGACCAGTCTGATACGACATGATATTGTCACCGAGCCCCACCTGAAGGTACGCCTGAAGTCATACCGGGTACCGGAGGCTCGACGACAAGCCATATCAGAGGAAGTAAAGTCAATGTTACGCCTGGGGGTCATCGAAAAATCCCGGAGTGAATGGGCTAGTCCGATTGTCCTAATACCAAAACCCGATGGCTCCTTAAGGTTCTGCAATGACTTTAGGAGATTGAACGAAATATCCAAGTTTGATCTCTACCCCATGCCCCGGGTGGATGAGCTGATTGATAGGCTGGGACAGGCGCGATATTTTACCACGCTCGACCTGACCAAGGGGTACTGGCAGGTGCCACTAACGGAGTCCGCCAAGGAGAAAACCGCTTTTGTTACGCCGGAGGGTCTCTTCCACTATGTTGTCTTGCCTTTTGGGTTACATGGCGCTCCAGCCACGTTCCAGAGGTTGATGGACTTAGTGCTGGAACCCCACCAGGCGTATGCTTCAGCGTACCTTGATGACATCATTATTTACAGCTCCGATTGGCAGACCCACTTGGAACAGGTACAAGCGGTGGTGGACGCGCTTCGAACAGCCGGATTGACAGCCAATCCCAAGAAATGTGCGTTGGGACTCACGGAAGCCCGCTACTTGGGCTACGTAATAGGCCAAGGAGTGATTAAGCCCCAAATTAACAAAGTGGAGGCGATCCAGAAGTGGCCTAGACCCCTGACCACGAAGCAGGTTAGGGCCTTCCTGGGTATCGTGGGGTACTACAGGAGGTTTGTAAAAGATTTTGCGGGACTATCAGCCCCCTTGACGGACCTTCTCAAAGGCAAGAAGTCCGTCATGGTGCGCTGGACTCCGCAGGCCGAGGACTCCTTCCGGGCCCTGAAGGAGGTCCTGTGCGGACAGCCCGTTCTTGTAAACCCTGATTTCCGGAAAGAGTTCATAGTACAGACTGACGCCTCGGAGGTCGGCCTGGGGGCAGTGCTGTCTCAGGTGGTTCAGGGGGTGGAACACCCCGTCACCTTCTTAAGTAGGAAGCTCACCCCTCCCGAGCGGAATTATAGCGTAGTGGAGAAGGAGTGTCTGGCGATCAAGTGGGCCTTGGAGTCCCTACGCTATTACCTGCTGGGACGGCAGTTTCGCTTGGTGACGGATCACTCTCCACTGGTCTGGATGAGGTCCGCCAAGGAACGGAATGCCCGGGTTACCCGGTGGTTCCTTTCTCTGCAAAACTTCCGGTTTACGGTTGAACACCGGGCCGGTAGGTTGCAGGGCAACGCCGATGCCTTGTCCCGCGGCCCATGTTTGATGGCAGGAGTTCAACCCCGCACGCTTGAACTGAGGGGGGGGGGTATGTGAGACTGTGACCGGGGTTATCTATGACGGCCGGTATGTCTCGCCCCGGTTGTGCTCACTCCATGATAATCCACTATAGGGTTAATGCTGTTTCCCTACAGGCTGAAGGGAGGGATAAATAGATTCAGGAACAAGGGCAGGTGTGCCGGGTGTGAGGGTGATCACATCTCCCTGAGTTCTCTGCCGGAAAGGCACATATGTAATATTGTGGACTTTTTCTTTGGAATAAACCGTGTGCTGTGAACTTTGGTGCCTGGATCCCGTGTCTTCTGCAGCGCAGCCGACGACGCTACCTCACAATATATACAGTTAGGTCCAGAAATATTTGGACAGTGACACAAGTTTTGTTATTTTAGCTGTTTACAAAAACATGTTCAGAAATACAATTATATATATAATATGGGCTGAAAGTGCACACTCCCAGCTGCAATATGAGAGTTTTCACATCCAAATCGGAGAAAGGGTTTAGGAATCATAGCTCTGTAATGCATAGCCTCCTCTTTTTCAAGGGACCAAAAGTAATTGGACAAGGGACTCTAAGGGCTGCAATTAACTCTGAAGGCGTCTCCCTCGTTAACCTGTAGTCAATGACATGTAGTCACTTTGTACTGCTCCCTCTGATCCCTAAAGCCAGTAATGAACTATTCATCTCTCCCTCCATCCTCCCCACCCATCTTACCTTCCCCTCAGATATTTTCCTCCACATTTCACCCAGTGTCTCCAGATACACACGTCCATCTCATGGCCTCTCCTGCTCCCACTTACTAACACTCTCACTGCTTCTCCTCACTGCTGGGGATATTGCTCCAAATCCTGGTCCTCCTCACCACATCCCTATTGTCACTTCAAACCCTCTCCAACAACCTAACACAAATTTCCGCAACCTCGCAAACCTCATACCCATTCACCCAGCCCCCGCTCCCCCAGTCCCACTAACAGGAGCTCTATGGAACGCTCGCTCTGTCTGCAACAAACTATCCTACATTCATGATCTGTTCATCACTAATAAACTCTCCTTCCTCGCCATCACAGAAACCTGGCTCACCCCCTCTGACACTGCCTCTCCTGCTGCACTTTCTTATGGTGGTCTCCAACTCTCTCACACCCCCCGCCCCAGTAACAAGCATGGTGGAGGAGTTGGTTTGCTCCTGTCCGACCAATGCTCCTTTACACCAATTCCTCTACCACCCTCTGTCACGCTCCCCTCTTTTGAGGTGCACTCCTTACGCATCTACGCCCCCTCCAACCTTCAGCTGGCTGTCATTTACCGCCCTCCAGGGCCAGCCACTGCCTTTTTTGACCATTTCACCACCTGGCTACTACACTTCCTTTCCACCGACATCCCCACCATCATTATGGGTGATTTCAATATCCCCATTGACACTTCCCACTCATCTGTCTCCAAACTTCTAACACTCGCTTCCTCCTTCAGCCTCACCCAATGGTCTTCTGCAGCTACTCACAAAGATGGCCACACGCTGGACCTCATCTTCACTCGCCTCTGTTCCCTATCTAACCTCTCTAACTCGCCTCTCCCCCTGTCTGACCACAACCTACTCACATTCTCTTCCCTCTCTTCTCCAAGTATGCAACCCCCCCTCCACAAATTTTCATACCCTCGCAGAAATATCAAACACATTGATTTACACGCCCTTTCTCAGTCCCTTCTCCCCCTCACAGACATTGCATTTCTACATGATGCAGATGCCGCTGCAACTTTATACAACACTACAATCTCTGCAGCTCTCGAATCAGCTGCCCCCCTCACACACACCAAAACCCGCACAATCAACAGGCAACCCTGGCACACAAGGCAGACTAAAGAACTTAGACGGGCTTCCAGAATTGCTGAGCGCAGATGGAAGAGGTCTCATTCCACTGAGCACTTCATTGCATATAAAGAGTCCCTCACCACTTTCAAGTCCACACTCACTACTGCAAAACAAACCTACTTCTCATCCCTCATATCTTCTCTCTCTCACAACCCTAAACAGCTATTCAACACTTTCAATTCTCTCCTCCGTCCTCCGGCACCACCTCCCTCTCCTCTCATCTCAGCTGAAGACTTTGCCTCTTTCTTCAAGCGGAAGATTGACAACATCAGAGCAAGCTTTGGCCCACAATCACCACAGCCCCTCATCATAGCTACTCATCCCTCTTCCTCCAAATCCAGCTTCTCCACCATGACAGAAAACAATCTCTCCACTCTACTCTCAAGATCACATCTAACCACCTGTGCACTGGACCCGCTCCCATCGCACCTCATCCCCAACATCACCGCAGTCCTCATCCCAGCCCTAACCCATCTCTTCAACCTATCACTAGCAAGTGGTGTATTCCCTTCATGCTTTAAACATGCCTCTATTACACCCATCCTCAAAAAGCCCTCCCTTGACCCATCCTCTGTGTCAAACTATCGCCCCATATCCCTTCTCCCCTATGCCTCAAAACTACTGGAACAGCATGTCCATCTTGAATTGTCCTCATACCTCTCCTCCTGCTCCCTCTTTGACCGGCTTCAATCTGGCTTCCGACCACATCATTCTACCGAAACTGCCCTAACCAAAGTCACCAATGATCTACTAACCGCCAAAGCCAAGCGACACTACTCTATCCTCCTCCTCCTGGACCTGTCCTCTGCCTTCGACACAGTAGACCATTCCCTCCTACTACAGATTCTCTCATCTCTGGGCATCACAGACTTGGCCCTATCTTGGATCTCCTCATACCTAACCGACCGAACTTTCAGCGTCTCCCATTCTCACACCACTTCCTCAGCTCGCCCCCTATCTGTCGGTGTCCCTCAAGGCTCAGTTCTTGGACCCCTGCTGTTCTCCATCTATACCTTCGGCTTGGGACAGCTCATAGAGTCCCACGGCTTCCAGTATCATCTCTATGCCGATGACACACAGATCTACCTCTCTGGACCTGACATTACCTCTCTACTAACCAAAATACCACAATGTTTGTCTGCTATTTCATCCTTCTTCTCTGCACGATTCCTAAAACTTAACATGGACAAAACAGAGTTTATTGTCTTTCCTCCTCCTCACTCACCTCCTCCAACAAGCCTTTCCATCAAACTTGATGGTTGCTCACTCACCCCAGTCTCACAAGCTCGTTGCCTTGGAGTAACCCTCGACTCTGCTCTATCCTTCAAGCCACACATCCAAGCCCTCTTCAACTCATGCCGATTACAACTCAAAAATATCTCCCGGATCCGTGCTTTTCTTAACCAAGAATCTTCAAAAACATTAGTGCATGCCCTCATCATCTCCCGCCTCGACTACTGCAACCTCCTGCTCTCTGGCCTCCCTTCCAACACTCTTGCACCCCTCCAATCTATCCTAAACTCTGCAGCCCGCTTAATCCACCTCTCCCCTCGCTACTCCCCAGCCTCGCCACTCTGCCAATCCCTTCACTGGCTTCCCATCGCCCAACGACTCCAGTTCAAAACATTAACCATGACATACAAAGCCATGCACAACCTGTCTCCTCCCTACATCTGTGACCTAGTCTCCCAGTACCTACCTGCACGCAACCTTAGATCCTCACAAGATCTCCTTCTCTGCTCCTCTCTTATTTCCTCTTCCCACAATCGTGTACAAGATTTCTCCCGTGCATCCCCCATACTCTGGAACGCTCTACCTCAGCACATCAGACTCTCCCCTACCGTGGAAAGCTTCAAGAGGAACCTCAAGACCCACCTCTTCCAACAAGCCTACAACCTACAATAGCCCTCAGCCCAGTAGACCACTGCGCAACCAGCTCTGTCCTCACCTATTGTACCATCACCCATTCCCTGTAGACTGTGAGCCCTCGCGGGCAGGGTCCTCTCTCCTCCTATACCAGTCTGTCTTGTACTGTTAATGATTGTTGTACGTATACCCTCTTTCACTTGTAAAGCGCCATGGAATAAATGGCGCTATAATAATAAATAATAATAATAATAATAATAATAATAATGAAGTAGTTAAAAGGTCTGGGGTTGATTACATGTGTGTGGTTTTGCATTTGGAAGCTGTTGCTGTGACCAGACAACATGCGGTCTAAGGAACTCTCAATTGAGGTGAAGCAGAACATCCTGAGGCTGAAAAAAAAGAAAAAATCCATCAGAGAGATAGCAGACATGCTTGGAGTAGCAAAATCAACAGTCGGGTACATTCTGAGAAAAAAGGAATTGACTGGTGAGCTTGGGAACTCAAAAAGGCCTGGGCGTCCACGGATGACAACAGTGGTGGATGATCGCCGCATACTTTCTTTGGTGAAGAAGAACCCGTTCACAACATCAACTGAAGTCCAGAACACTCTCAGTGAAGTAGGTGTATCTGTCTCTAAGTCAACAGTAAAGAGAAGACTCCATGAAAGTAAATACAAAGGGTTCACATCTAGATGCAAACCATTCATCAATTCCAAAAATAGACAGGCCAGAGTTAAATTTGCTGAAAAACACCTCATGAAGCCAGCTCAGTTCTGGAAAAGTATTCTATGGACAGATGAGACAAATATCAACCTGTACCAGAATGATGGGAAGAAAAAAGTTTGGAGAAGAAAGGGAACGGCACATGATCCAAGGCACACCACATCCTCTGTAAAACATGGTGGAGGCAACGTGATGGCATGGGCATGCATGGCTTTCAATGGCACTGGGTCACTTGTGTTTATTGATGACATAACAGCAGACAAGAGTAGCCGGATGAATTCTGAAGTGTACCGGGATATACTTTCAGCCCAGATTCAGCCAAATACCGCAAAGTTGATCGGACGGCGCTTTATAGTACAGATGGACAATGACCCCAAGCATACAGCCAAAGCTACCCAGGAGTTCATGAGTGCAAAAAAGTGGAACATTCTGCAATGGCCAAGTCAATCACCAGATCTTAACCCAATTGAGCATGCATTTCACTTGCTCAAATCCAGACTTAAGACGGAAAGACCCACAAACAAGCAAGACCTGAAGGCTGCGGCTGTAAAGGCCTGGCAAAGCATTAAGAAGGAGGAAACCCAGCGTTTGGTGGTGTCCATGGGTTCCAGACTTAAGGCAGTGATTGCCTCCAAAGGATTCGCAACAAAATATTAAAAATAAAAAATTTTTTTTTGGGTTTGGTTTATTTGTCCAATTACTTTTGACCTCCTGAAATGTGGAGTGTTTGTAAAGAAATGTGTACAATTCCTACAATTTCTATCAGATATTTTTGTTCAAACCTTCAAATTAAACGTTAGAATATGCACTTGAATTCTGTTGTAGAGGTTTCATTTCAAATCCAATGTGGTGGCATGCAGAGCCCAACTCGCGAAAATTGTGTCACTGTCCAAATATTTCTGGACCTAACTGTATACATACACACAGTATATGTGTGTATATGTATATATATATATATATCTATATATATATATATATATAGATAGATATATATACAAAACAAGGAAGCCACGGAGACACCATCACATGTTTCTCAACGCTGGCAGGTAACTAGCCAGGCCTTTCACCGGGAAGGAAAACCACGGGAAGGGCAGTCTCCAGTCAAGGAAACCACCTATGCCAAAACATGGTAAGCATCCACAGACAGCTGTTTCGGGGTATTTGCCCCTCATCAGTGTGGAGTAGGAAACTGGCGAGTGGGAGCAATGCCCAGTGGAAGACTATATAGGTAAGGATGGTGGACCTTAGGGAGATCAACATCCAGCACAGCGGAGCACCATCACGTGTTTTCTCAACGCAGTGATTCTAGAGCAATACCGCCTGGGAAATATGCAAAACAAGGAAGCCGCGGAGACACCATCACATGTTTCTCAACGCTGGCAGGTAACTAGCCAGGTATTTCACCGGGAAGGAAAAACCACGGGAAGGGCAGTCTCCAGTCAAGGAAACCACCTATGCCAAAACATGGTATCCATCCACAGACAGCTGTTTCGGGGTATTTGCCCCTCATCAGTGTGGAGTAGGAAACTGGGTAGTGGGAGCAATTCCTAGTAGAAGACTATATAGGTAAGGATGGTTGACCTTAGGGATATCAACATCCAGCACCGCGGAGCACGATCCCGTGTTTTCTCAACGCAGTGATTCCAGAGCAATGCCCCCTGGGAAATATGCAAAACAAGGAAGCCGCGGAGACACCATCACATGTTTCTCAACGCTGGCAGGTAACTAGCCAGTTTCCTACTCCACACTGATGAGGGGCAAATACCCCGAAACAGCTGTCTGTGGATAGATACCATGTTTTGGCATAGGTGGTTTCCTTGACTGGAGACTGCCCTTCCCGTGGTTTTTCCTTCCCGGTGAAAGACGTGGCTAGTTACCTGCCAGCATTGAGAAACATGTAATGGTGTCTCCGCGGCTTCTTTGTTTTGCATATTTCCCAGGGGGCATTGCTCTAGAATCACTGCGTTGAAAAAAACACGTGATGGTGCTCCGCGGTGCTGGATGTTGATCTCCCTAAGGTCAACCATCCTTACCTATATAGTCTTCTACTAGGCATTGCTCCCACTAGCCAGTTTCCTACTCCACACTGATAAAAGGCAAATACCCCGAAACAGCTGTCTGTGGATGGATACCATGTTTTGGCATAGGTGGTTTCCTTGACTGGAGACTGCCCTTTCCGTGGTTTTTCCTTCCCGGTGAAAGGCCTGGCTAGTTATTGTTGCAGTGTACGCATGCGTGGCCTGTCAGGGATTCTCGCGCTCCCAGCCGCGTCTCTATGGTTACTTGGACGCCGGGTTTACCCGGCGTTCGTGTATCCATGACGCGTCTGTGAGGCGGGACTTCCGGTCGGCCGGTCTCATGTGCGTCACTTTGCTGCCCAATCGGTGAGAGTGGTGGCCTATATTTACCTCACTTCCCCTGTGTTAGTTCACGCCCCCTGACGAAGGTTTACACCGAAATGCGCATTGGGCGCATTCCACTGCAGTTATCTTCATCGTAGGTAATATGTAAGTCTTGAATTGTTGGTTTATAGGTACCGGTTTCTGCTAATTTAATTCTGGATAAATGCTTATATCCCGCATACCTTATCCTTGTGCACTCTATGGGTAAAATAAATGATGGATGTTTTCTGTGACAATGTCCACGGACTATAATGTGCTCCATGATTTGAGCTTGGAGCAACCTTTGTGGTTTGTTCCATCATATACAGCTCCTGATTCCTCTGGTGTGCATGTGAGCATATTTGAATTCTAATTTTTGTAGATTGAGGGATATTGAGCGTGTTACACTGTGACTATTATTGTCTCAGATATATATGTAAGTTCTGCCTTGCTGTTTAGCAAGCATTTTTCTGTCTATTCACTTATGGATAACGCTCATATCCCGTATATCTTATTCTACCGTGCACTCCATGGGTAATTGAAGGATATCCTGTGTGACTACGTCCATAGATTATAAAGCGCTCCACGGTTTGTGCCTGGAGCAATGCATGTGGTTTTTTCATCAGACACTGCTCCTGATTTCTCTTGCATGCATGTGAGGATAATTGAGTTTTTTACACTTTTCCAGGGACATTGATGGCCCCCTTTTTTGATATATTAAACGATTTATGGATTGTGGTTATATCGTACCCTCTATGCACCCTATGGGTTATTGATGTATATTTTATGTGACCATGTCCATAAATTAAGTATATACTCCATGATTTGAACCTGGAGCAATTTATGTGGTTTCCACAGTATATATAACTCTTCACTCCCCCTGTGTGCATATAGGGATAGTTGAATTTTGTATATCATTAAGGGATACTTAAAAAAGTAAAAATAGAAAAAAACCTTTTTATTTTCTATGCAGATTATATTATTTGACGGTGCTTATGTGCTCACAATCTTGACGTTATATAATGTTTTGCACAATTGGTGCATATGTTAACTGCAGTGATGTATGCCGGGTTTGACTCCCTTCACCTGTCTGCACTTTTATTAATAAAATATAATTGGACCTATTTGGATCGCCTCTTGTTCTTTGTTTTTCATATATATATATATATATATATATATATATATATATATATATATATATATATATATATATGCTCGGTTTACACATGCGTTTGTGCTATATGTGTGTGTAACTGTTGTGTCACATGCTGTGTTATAGAACCATCTATATTTATAAATGCCGCATACACAGATAAGAGTTCATGGGTGTAAACATGTTGGAAGTTGCTCAACGCATAAGCAAAATGCTGCTCGTTCTTTGGGTAATTGGATTGTTTATGGTGCAACAAAAATCTTTGTTTTTAGCAACACATCACCCAATGCAAACTTCCAATATGCTACGGATAACATGATACTGTAGGGGACAGATTGCTCTACCAGTGATTTTTCTCTGTCCATGTCACATGGAGTTTTGCACAAACTTCTCCGAATGTCATGGCGGCATCGGGCTCTGTTCACATTGCAGCTTCTGTCACTTCACCCGATGGTTTCTTTGGTGTCTGAGACAGGCAGACCCGGGCATTGACTTGCTGTGCGCTGATTCATAGACAGGTTAGCAGGAGTTAATCTCTGCTAGACTGCTTTTTCGGTTCCTTTGTTCACGTGATGGAGAAGCCAATCACATCTTCACCCCTTCTATTTAAGCTGGATGAAATCTTCTACCCATGTCATCTATAGTTCTATGCTGGTCTGTGAGGTGTGGTGTCCCAGATTCTCTGGTGAATATTGTGCTATTTGTTGCAGGTGTGTAAGTTTACACCTGTTGTTTGTAGCTTCCTTCCAACTGTTGTGTTTCCTCCTGAATCTTATTGTCTTTACATATGTGTTTGTGCTGTGTAACAGAGTTTTAGTTTTCCCTTGTCTGTCTATATCTGTGATTCTCATTACACTCGTGTCCTGTCCAACCCTGGAGAGCAGGGGGAATCGGATCAGGACTGGTCAGTAGAAGGGCCAGGACAGAGATTAGGGGCCCCAATTCCTTGCTATCCCATAGTCATTGTGGCAGTATAGCTGGCCATACTTTATACCCCTGTGACGCCCTGTTAAAACCAGGTAGTCACACAGATTAGGCCCCCACATAACACCGCTCCCACACAGGGTTAAACCAGCTGACAAAATCCTAGTCACCCCCTCAGGGAAGGACAGACACACCAGTGGACGGGACCAGGTGGAAGGAAAACGCCCACCTAGGGGTCTGGAGAGCCCGTGGCAAATAAACAAGAGAGTTGAGTTTGGAGTTGGAGGAGTTTAGTTTGGGAGGTGAAGCTGACAGGTGTCAGGGTCGGAGCCCTGACACATCGGCTAGGTGGCAGACAGTGGTCAGCGCCAGCAGGAGATGGGGAGACGGCTGCCGGAGATCCGAGGTGGACCGGCAGCTGGCAACCCATCGGTACCGACACGGGAGAACTGACCCGGAACCCGTGCACAAAGGGGGTACTTGGACCCTGAAGCCAGGACCGGCACCAACGGTCTAGCTAATTAACCAATTGAGGGCAGGATTTTAGGTCCTGTCCCAACCTAAGTCCCGAAAAGTAGACAACCACCCACAGAGAGGGATAGGGCATCCGCCAGGGCCCAGTAGATCCCACGGGTCAGCATCTGACGGGCACGGCTCCCAACAAAAGGACCGGGAGCGAACCCCTGCGTTACACACTGGGAAGTTCACCACAGAAAACACAAAGTGCAGAGGAAAGGGGCATTGACCACCGGCCAGGGTGTGGGACCAGATACACCCGTCTGAGGTAACCAGCCACCATCATCTTGGTTTACCAAAGGACTTGTGTGATTTATTCAACTGTGAGTAACATCCCCGGTCTGACCGGGTCCGCCAGCCCCTGCCATTATCATCCCCTGCACAGAGACATTGGGCCCCGGGGCATCCATTCCTGCCCATGGAGGGGTTACCATCCAGCTGCCAGCCCATCACCTCTGTGAGTCCCACAGCAGCAGCGGTGGTGCTACATCTCACCACACACCGTGGGTGGCGTCACAGACAGTTTTCAACGACACCCGTACAAATACATCCCCTTTTTATTCTAAGTGTCTGCATGACCCCCGGGTCCGGTAGAGTCCCTCGAGCCATACTGAAGATCCGGATCTGAGCAGCACGGCTGCTGGCGTAGGGGCGGCACACCTCGAAACTTGGTGTCATGAACAGGATACTTACCCATTCACTTATCTGGTGGAAGTGCGCCTTGTTCTAGACAGTCAGCGGTGCTCCACTGCAAAATTTTTAGGCGCGAAAAACGACAACCCAGCGTCTTCTTCCCAGTGAAAGGGCGCAAAGTTGAAGCCCCTCCCCCTGGGAACACGGCCGGAAGGAGGACCCGGAGGCCGAAAGCAAAACTGGCAAGCCACGTCTAAAGACTGCTCCCGAAAAACCAAGGGGGAGCATCGGGAAGATGTCCGCGCCCAATAATGATGGCGGAGCAGGAGCGGCAGCGCTCAGAAGTGGTAGAGGCGGAGTGGCGTTCCATTCCGAGGAACAAGAATCAGACCGCTTACCACAGGGGACCACTGCCTGGCTGGAGCGAGAACTAGCGAGATTCTGTGTCCGGGTGCGAACCCAGTCACTGTGACAAGTGCTGGATTGGAAAGCAGAGGTCCGGTGAATGGTGGCCGTGGTGTGGGCCCACAAAAGTCCAGCCGCCCAGACAGCGCCGCGCCAGGAGAGAGGAACGCAGACCCTCCCGGCCTCACTGACCTGCCCGGAGCCAGAGCCTGTTCCCGAAAGGACCGCCGAGCACCGTTCAGCACAGCTCCTGGAAGAGATGGTAACACCTGTGGCACCACCTCTGTTCCCGATGGAAGTCCACAGTTCTGGGATGTATTGCAGCTGGTCCGAGAATGCTGTTTCCAGAGCGCTGAGTGAGCCATACGGCCCTATGCAGCAGTGTTAGCGGAATCCGTAAGTCTACCTCAAAAGTTTGAAGTTACAAGTTGAAGTTACAAGTTAAAAGTTGACTGTTTAAAGGACCCATCACCCCTGTTGGACGTCCTCATGTTCCCAGAGGAGGCCATCTGCACAGCAGGTGGGGGTGGCAGGGCAGTTGGAAAAGTTGAATGATACAGCACTCTGTTCTTGCTGAACGTCTTCACCCATGCAAGTTGAAAGTGAAGAGGCCATCAAGGGTCGGAGCCCCTCGTGGAGGATGGAGCCAGTTCCGGAGGAGCAGCCATACCCACACCACAAGCAGCAAGAAGACGGAGTCTTTTGGACAGTGCCGCCCGTGAGTGAAGGTGGCATTGGGGACCCGTGCTGTCCGGTGGTGGTCTTGTGGGAAAGCTGCAGAAGGAGGCTGTCCCGGCAGCAACGTTTTAATGTGTTGAATAAATACTCCCATCCACCTTCTTGTTAGATTCCGCGCATTCTCTGGAGAGGCTGGTTGGAGGAAGGGCCTTCGGTAGAGTCGGCCGAGGCCCAGTCACTACTGAAACCGGTGACTAGTCCACCACAGGAAACATAAAGTGCAGAGGAAAGGGGCATTGACCACCGGCCCGGGTGTGGGACCAGATACACCCGTCTGTGGCAACCGGCCACCATCACCTTAGTTTACCAAATGACTTGTGTGATTTATTCAACTGTGAGTAACATCCCCGGTCTGACCGGGTGTGCCGGCCCCTGCTGTTATCATCCCCTGCACAGAGACATTGGGCCCCGGGGCATCCATCCCTGCCCACGGAGGAGTTACTATCCAGCTGCCAGCCCATCGCCCTCGGGAGTCCCACAGCAGCAGCAGTGGTGCTACATCTCACCACACACTGTGGGTGGCGTCACAGACAGTTTTCAACGACACCCGTACAAATACGCCTCCTTTTTATTCGAAGTGTCCACGTGACCCCCGGGTCCGGTAGAGTCCCTCGAGCCATACCGAAGATCCAGATCCGAGCAGCACGGCTGCTGGCATGGGGGCGGCACACTCCAACATGGTTCCAGTTGCTGCACTATCAAGGCAACTGCAGCCCTTGTTTTTCCAGGTGGCTGAATTAACACTAGAAGTCCCAGAGAGGGGTCATTTAACATTTCTACCTTTGGAACCCAGAGATGGGTCGAATGACCTGAAGGATTTTAGCTAACATCCTATAATCACCGTCTTTTGTTCTGTAATTAAGGCCATTACTGTCGCACCACAGGAAGTTGTTGTTTTCCATTGAGTTTAGCCATTTAGTTTCTAGTTAGTTCTATTCAGTTTATTGTATCTCATTTGACCCTATTTCGGGACTTCAGGGGGGAGCTCGAAATTTCTGGGACTTCTAGTGTTAAAAGGGGAGGTACAGTAACAAGCACAGTCAATCACACCAGTGGAATCTGTTCTGATCACTGGATCACCCGAACCCAAACTGCCCCTCCCAGAAATGATATTCGGGGGAGCGCAGTTGGTTTGTTACTTTTAGGGGAACATTTACATTATACATCCCTACTTCTCTGGTAGTGAGGCGTATCAGGTTGGAATTGGGGACTCACTCTTGAACGGGGACCCACAAGCATGGGCTTTTCCTGTGCCCTCTGAGTCACGTTTTGTTTTTTTTTTCTGTCGGTGGATGAGTATTCCTCTGCACTCGAGCTCATCTATGATGATCCAGACAAAATATCTTTAGCCGAGTCTAAAATTCGTTCACTACAACATGAGAATTGGCCTGCAGAAGATTATTGCGCCGAATTCCAGTGTTGGTCCATGGACACTCAGTGGAATGACCCTGCGTCAAAAGTCAGTTTTTCCATGGTGTTTCTGAGAGGGTAAAAAAGGCGTTGCTAATGTATGAAAGTTCGGCTTCTCTTGAGTGTACCATGTCTCTACCTTGTTTACCCAAAAATAACACTGGGTCTTATCTTATTTTTTTGCTCTGAAAAATGGGCTAGGGCTTATTTTCAGGGACTGTCTTATTTTTTTTCATGAACAATCCACATCTATTCTTGAACAAAAAAAAATAATCAACATTTATTCAAATCTAATCATAAAGCATTCTGGAACATCAGCATAACTCTCCAAACCCTGTGTGTCTATTTATCTATCTATCTATCTATTAGCTACATATTTATATACAGTGGTACCTCGCTTAACGAGTAACCCACTTAACGAGAATTTCGCTGAACAAGCAAAGCTTTCTGTAAATTTGTAACCCACTTTACGAGAAAGCTTTGCTGTACGAGCGAAATCCTCACCTCACACACTTCCGGTTCCGTCCATCCACCGCTCTCTAACCCGCACTTGCAGTCCACACAAACACACACATGTACGCACAAATGCACACAAACATAAACGCACCCACACACATACAGTATTATGCTCACCTTACCTTCCGTTCCACCGACGGTCTCATGGTTCTTGTAGTTCCCGGGTACATCGCGGCGAACTACAAGTACCATGAGGCCGGCGGTGGAACGGAAGGTAAAGTGAGCATATAATATCTGTACCCTCCGTTTCATCGCCGGCCTCCTGGGTCCTGTAGTGTGTCGCGCCGCTCCGCTCCACTCCAGGCATCGGCATCCATAGCAACGAAGCAGGAACTTCCTGGTTCCTGTCACCGCTTGTCAAAGGCAGCGCGCTGGCCAATCAGAGGCAAGCAGCTCTGCCTTTGACGTCAGCGCTCTGGCAGGAAGTACCGCCCTCACCGTTATGGTTACCTGATACACGGCCCGCACCGGAGAACAGCAAGTCCCAGGAGACCGGTGATGGAACGGAAGGTAAGGTGAGCATATAATATGTGCGTGTGCATGTGTGTTTGTGTGTGTTTGTGTGTGTTTGTACATGTTTGTGTGCGTTTCTGCATGTGTGGAATGATAGAATAGGGGACCAGGATGGGACATTTAACACATTGTGGAACGAATTGTCAGCATTGCAATGATTTCCTATGGGAAATCTTGCTCTGCTGAACGAGTAACTTAATTAACAAGCACACTCCCAGAACGGATTGTTCTCGTTAAGCAAGGTTCCACTTTATCTCCTATCTATATAATATCTATCTATCCCTCTGTTATCTATCTATCTATCTCTCTTATACACACACACACACACACACACCAGCCTGTCTCTTCAGCTTTAGATTCCTGCAAAAACAGCAGTCAGAAAACTTTTAGACCCAGGTGGGTTGGGGGGATTCCAGCCTGGGTCTGTGTGTTTCCTCCACCATGGTATCCCAATATTTAATATCCACTAGGGTTAAGGTTGGGGGCCTAGATGTCTCTATTACGGTCTTTCTGGATAGTGGTTCTATGGCAAACATAATTGATGAACAGTTTTCTTGGTCTTATGGTTTAGAGGTGAACGTTATCTAATCTGATACAGATTTTTGCCGTTGACTCGTCACCACTTTCTCAGGGGGGTTTTGTTGAGTGTGTACAGAAGCTGGAACTCCATATAGGGGTACTTCAGTTGGAGCTTGTATCTTATGTTCTTATGGCCTTCCTGCACAAATTGTATTAGGTATCCCTTGTTTTGCATTACATAACCCCACTGTTGACTGGAAAACCCAGGACATAAATAAATGGAGTACGTATTGTAAAGTAGTGGTTACCTCTATTCTTCTGGATCCTCTCTCAGATTTTCCTGATGTGTTTTCTGAGAAGGGTTGTCAGAAGTTGTTGCCACATAGACCTTGTGACTGTAACATAAAAGTGAGGCTAGGTGCAAATTTGCCCAAGTGCAGACTGTATAACTTGAGAGATTAGCTCTCAAGGAGTATATAATGGAAAGTTTGGCTAAAGGGCACTTTAGGCCATCCTTGTCTCCGGTAGCGGCTGGTTTATTTTTTGTTAAAACGATGTATAGTGGACTAAGGGGTACTTTGCACGCTGCGACATCGCAAGCCGATGCTGCGATGCTGAGCGCGATAGTACCCACCCCCGTCGCAGCTGCGATATCTTGTGATAGCTGCCGTAGCGAACATTATCGCTACGGCAGCTTCACATGCACACACCTGCCCTGCGACGTCGCTCTGGCCAGCGATCCGCCTCCTTCCTAAGGGGGCAGGTCGTGGGGCGTCACAGCGACATCACACGGCAGGCAGAGAATAGAAGCGGAGGGGCGGAGATGAGCAGGATGTAAACATCCCGCCCACCTCCGTCCTTCCGCATTGCAGCCGGGACGCAGGTAGGAGATGTTCCTCGCTCCTGCGGCTTCATACACAGCGATGTGTGCGGCCGCAGGAACGAGAAACAACATCGTACCTGTCGCTGCATCGGCATTATGGAAATGTCGGACCCTACACCGATGATACGATAACGACGCTTTTGCGCTCGTTAATCGTATCAAAAAGGATTTGCACACTACGATATCGACTGCGACGCCGGATATGCGTCACTTTCAATTTGACCCCCACCGACATCGCACCTGCGATGTCGTAGTGTGCAAAGCCCCCCTAAGGCCGTGCCTCATGAGCTCAGTCAGATAATGGTTTGTGATCTGTATCCCCTGCCACTCATTTCTGACCTGTTTAATCTGATGTTCAGTGCTAAATGGCTCTTTATACTTGACCTTAGAGGGGCATATAATCTGATCCGGGTCAGACAGGAGGATGAGTGGAAAGCAGCATTTAATATGCTGGAGGGGCATTTAAAAAATCTGTTAATGCCATTTGGTTTAACCAGTGCGCCAGCAGTATTCTAGCATTTATTTTTTTTTAATTACACTAACGTTCAAAAGTTTGGGGTCACCCAGACAATTTTGTCTTTTCCATGAAAAATCATACTTTTATTTATCAAATGAGTTGCATAATGAATAGAAAATATAGTCCAGACATTGACGAGGTTAGAAATAATGATTTTTACTTGAAATAATAATTTTCTCCTTCAATCTTTGCTTTCGTCACAGAATGATCCCTTTGCAGCAATTACAGCTTTGCAGACCTTTGGCATTCTAGCTGTTAATTTGATGAGGTAATCTGGAGATATTTCAACCCATGCTTCCAGAAGCGCCTCCCACAAGTTGGATTGGCTTGATGGGCACTTTTTGCATACCATACGGTCAAGTTGCTCCCACAACAGCTCAATAGGGTTGAGATCTGATGACTGGGTTGGCCACTCCATTACAGATAGAATACCAGCTGCCTGCTTCTTCCCTAAATAGTTCATGCATAATTTGGAGGTGTGCTTTGGGTTATTGTCCTGTTGTAGGATGAAATTGGTTTCAATCAAGCACTGTTCACAGGGTATGGCATGGCATTGCAAAATGGTGTGATAGCCTTCCTTATTCAAAATCCCTTTTACCTTGTACAAATCTCCCACTTTACCAGCACCAAAGCAACCTCAGACCATCACATTACCTCCACCATGCTTGACAGATTGCGTCAGGCACTCTTCCAGCATATTTTCAGTAGTTCTGCATCTCACAAATGTTCTTCTGTGTGATCCAAACACCTCAAACTTCGATTTGTGTGTCCATAACACTTTTTTCCAATCTTCTTCTGTCCAATGTCTGTGTTCTTTTTCCCATATTAATTTTTTCCTTTTATTAGTCAGTCTCCGATATGGCTTTTTCTTTGCCACTCTGACCTGAAGGCCAGCACCCCGTAGTCGCCTCTTCACTGTAGATGTTGACACTGGCATTTTGCGGGTACTATTTAATAAAGCTGCCAGTTGAGTACCTGTGAGGCATCGATTTCTCAAACTAGAGACTCTAATATACTTGTCTTGTTGCTCAGTTGTGCAGCAGGGCCTCCCACTTCTCTTTCTACTCTGGTTAGAGCCTGTTTGTGCTCTCCTCTGTAGGGAGTAGTACAGACCATTGTAGGAAATCTTCAGTTTCTTGGCAAGTTTTCACATGGAATATCCTTAATTTCTAAGAACAAGAATAAACTGTCGAGTTTCACTTGAAAGTTCTCTTTTTTTTGGCCATTTTGAGAGTTTAATGGAACAAACAAATGTAATGCTCCAGATTCTCAACTAGCTCAAAGGAAGGTCAGTTTTATAGCTTCTGTAGTCAGCAAAACTGTTTTCAGCTGTGCTAATGTAGCACCCCTGAGACTGGTCGCTACAGAGTATTGTATTTGATGTATTTTATAATGTCCGTCTATCCTGGGCAGGAAGAGGTTAAGGTCTGATAAGGTTCGTTTTCTGCATCACACAGCTTTGCAAACACAGACAGTAGGTGCCTCACATAGGGAATTCCTCAGGTGGGGGCATGAGCAGGAGGGAGTTACAAAATAGAGAGCTTAGTTTCACTTTACCTCAGAACGACTTGAGAAACCAGACAGAGTAGACACACAGTGACCAGCTCCCTGTAGTAGCTCTCTCAGGGAGCCAGAGCAGAGGAACAACAAGGTCCAGACCAGTTCATACACCCTTTCTTTACCTTGGACTGGCAGAGTGGATGGCTGGGGGCCCCTAAGCTGAGAGAGTGGATGCCGCCAGTTAGGAGGAACTAGGTCCATTAGCCGGCAGAGACTTGGAATGGGAGAGGTGGCCAGCCGGGAAGGAGTTGAGAGCCTGGGACCAGTAGTCGTGCTGCATGGAGGAGAAGAGGGTTACAGAGGGGAGGATTTAGTTACCCCCTTGGAACCAGCGCAGATTCGGGTGGCAGAGTAGCTGGTCCCAAGAGCTCCAAAAACTAGGAGGGGACCACCACCCGAGCGCACAAAAGGAGAAAGCCCACAGGATGCCCTACCAGACTTTGACCTCTGCCCTGCCTGGGAACGACCGGAGTCATCGCAGTAAAGACCAGCATCCCGGGTGCGACATAAAGACCTGTGAGTAAACAAATCTGAAACTCGCAACCCAGTGACTCTGACTCTGTTTGTCGTTGCCTTGTGATCCGGCGATTCCCAGAAATCCATTCACCCTCCCAGAGGCCGCTCTGCCTGTGGGGAGCGATATCATCCTGGCTGCACCCCAACATCTTCCCTGGCGAGGTAACTTGCAGCGGTGGCCTTATCCCTGGCTGCATACCACAGGTGGCGGAGTAGGCCAGGAAACCAGTCACCACTAACTGGTGACAACCTCTCCAGGAACAATCCTTGCTTGCCCCTTTAACTGTGCACCACGGGGCCACGGAATCGGGTTAGGCCACGACCTCTGCAAACCACTGTCCCGGCGACGGGTATACGAGGTTAGGATTGAAGATCCTTTCCTGGGCTCCATGGGATGTCACACTAACATACTTACACAAGGGTTTTCAAGGGATTTCTAAACATCCATTAGCCTTCTAACACAGGAAGCACAATATACCATTAGAACACTGGAGTGGTGGTTGTTGGAAATGGGCCTCTATAGACCTATGTAGATATTGCATTAAAAAAACCCCAGATGTTTGCAGCTAGAATAGTCATTTACCACATTAACAGTGTATAGATTGTAATTCTGTTTAATTAAAAAAAAAATGTGATTTTCTTTCAAAAATAAGGAAATATCTAAATGACCCTAAACTGTTGAACTGTAGTGTATGTGTTTGTCATGATGGGTGATCTATAACTGGGAGTGGGACTCCTAAACTGGCCCTCAGGCTAGGGGAGTCCTTAACTGTCCCTTATTCCAGAGGTACGCATGATGGTGGCGAGGTGTGGTCTGCCGACGTAGACTTAAATCCTGAATAGTCCTGGTCTAACACCCCCCTCACGCCCAACCCCGGAGAGGGCCGGGACTGGAGTAGTTAATTCCACACAAAAGACAGATGGGGAGAAAGTAAAACTCAAACTCACAGCAAACACTCACAGAGGTATAGACAAAACGTGATCAGGAACTAAAGTATAGGGAGGAAATAAATTACAAAATTTGCACATCACACCATACTTGCATACAGCACTACACCAGAATCTGAATCACAATGCACAATGACCAAAATCGCATAAGCTACTATCGGCGTGAAAGAGCAGGTTCCACCATCTTTTAAAAGGCGGTGGTGGCCAGGATCACCCTTCAGAAACCTATGACCAAAGCAGCAATACACAGGCCAGCAGGAATTATTTTCTGCTAGTCCGACCACTAGTAAACTCACAACTGGTTGACGCCCTGCTCTAAGTAAGCAACTCAAAGAGCACCAGATGGCGTGGCAGATTCTGCAGTGTGAACAAAGTCATAAGATGCCATGACATCTGGTAAGTTTGGAGTCGAACACCCAGTGACAGTTTTCTCCTACTATGGGGAAAAATCATCCGCAAGAAGACAAATCATCAAAATGCAATGGGTTCTAATGCTTGTGTGGATCTGTTGATGATGATAAAGAAAAAATATCTGAGTATCAGCATTGAATTTTTGATTCAGATTTTCTGTTTGATTCATGTCAGATTTTCTAGGCACTTGGAAAGTTAAAGGCTATTCATTATTGTATAAGTTATATTATAAGTTACAAAATTATAAAACATTAAGATTGATCAGGTTGTGCGACTACGATCAGTTCTTCCATAATTACATTTGTACTAGCATTCATAAATGTCTCTCCATTATATATAACATTCATTCAAAATTCACTCTTGAGCATAGATGAAGACAAGGATCTATATTCAATTGGTGTCCTTAATAATTCAAACGATCAGCTCCAATTCTTTACAGTGGGGAGATAAGGTATGCACACCAGTGACTATGTAAGGGGAATACATGAAATAGCAGAAACTGCTGTGTGAATACTGACTTGAAAAATCCAATAGCTATATGTAAGAATGAAATGTGAAAAATGGAATCTGCATTACTGCCATGAACATATGAATCAAGAGAAATTTAGCTACTGAATTGATCAATGCAATAGAGCCCCAACACTACGCCAAAGTATTTCTCTACGTTGGGGTCCCTAGCTTGTGTGTGTCCTCTCATGCAGTTAAAAAACCTACCGTGTATGGGAAGCTGAGACCCAGGCTATTTATGCGTATGATATGGATTGGCAATAGGTGTGGTTGGGGAGGGTTCACAAACGAAAAAATACTAACAAATAGGAATAACGTTTGGAACACCATTCTAAGTCCGAACTGGTTGCAAAAACCTAAAAAAACATCACTATGAAAGAGCAGGTTCCACCATCTTTTAAAAGGCGGTGGTGGCCAGGATCATCCTTCAGAAACCTATGACCAAAGCAGCAATACACAGGCCAGCAGGAATTATTTTCTGCTAGTCCGACCACTAGTAAACTCACAACTGGTTGACGCCCTGCTCTAAGTAAGCAACTCAAAGAGCACCAGATGGCGTGGCAGATTCTGCAGTGTGAACACAGTCATAAGATGCCATGACATCTGGTAAGTTTGGAGTCGAACACCCAGTGACAGTTTTCTCCTACTATGGGGAAAAATCATCCGCAAGAAGACAAATCATCAAAATGCAATGGGTTCTAATGCTTGTGTGGATCTGCTGATGATGATAAAGAAAAAATATCTGAGTATCAGCATTGAATTTTTGATTCAGATTTTCTGTTTGATTCATGTCAGATTTTCTAGGCACTTGGAAAGTTAAAGGCTATTCATTATTGTATAAGTTATATTATAGGTTACAAAATGATAAAACATTAAGATTGATCAGGTTGTGCGACTACGATCAGTTCTTCCATAATTACATTTGTACTAGCATTCATAAATGTCTCTCCATTATATATAACATTCATTCAAAATTCACTCTTGAGCATAGATGAAGACAAGGATCTATATTCAATTGGTGTCCTTAATAATTCAAACGATCAGCTCCAATTCTTTACAGTGGCTGTTGTGTAAAATCAGAAGCATTGCTTATATGGAAAAAAAATCTCTGTAAATGGGGCAATCACAAAGCTTTGCTTCAGGAACTGTCCGTACAGTATTGTGTGCATAGGGCCTAAAGAATAATATGGTTGAAGGAGTTGTCTGTCTTAGGGGTACTTTGCTAGCGATGTCAAGCGCGATAGCTCCCGCCCCCGTCACTCGTGCGACATTTGGTGCTCGCTGCCGTAGGGAATATTATCGCTACGGCAGCGTCACACGCACATACCTGGTCAGCGACGTAGCTGTGACCGCCGAACAATCCCTCCCTCAAGGGGGAGGTGCGTTCGGCGTCATAGCGACGTCACTGCGGCGTCACTAAGCGGCCGGCCAATAGAAGCGGAGGGGCGGAGATGAGCGGGGCGTAACATCCCGCCCACCTACTTCCTTCCTTCCGTATTGCCGGTGGACGCAGGTAAAGAGATGTTCGTCGCTGCCGCGGTGTCACACATAGCGATGTGTGATGCCGCAGGAATGACGAACAACATCGTACAGGTGGCAGCAGCGATATTAAGAAAATGAACGACGTATCAACGATCACTGTTTTGGAACGATTTTGCGATCGTTGATCGTCGCTCATTAGTGTTACACGCTGCAATGTCGCTATCGGCGCTGGATGTGCGTCACTAACAACGTGACCCCGACGATATATCATTAGCGATGTCGCAGCGTGTAAGGTACCCTTTAGGCTACAAGTTTGCTGTTACTCTAAGTGACGGCCGACTTGTGAGTTTGAAAATCGGTCACACGGCACACTGTGAGGATTGTCCAGTGCCGGGAGTGGGTGGTCACATAACCTTAAGTATATAACACATGGGAAAGAGTGGACACAACTACACCAAACATGTACTGGAAAATCCAGAATAATGGAATGAAGCAAGAGGAGTCCCTTGTTGCATGCAAAAAGTGTGAAAAAGTTTATTAATAACACAGAGAAATATTATTAAGAACACTTAAAAATGGGAAAGATCAAAGGGGTGATCCACCCATGAGCAGATTGGCACATCACCACTAAAACCTCATGAAATAATGCAGATGGAACAAATCACATGGGCTCAAAAATAACTGTACCAGAGAACAGTATACAGCAATACATAGTCACCAAATGTAGGACTAACATAAATATGGTACAGATCAAAGAGAGACAATACAATACCAGATAAGTAAATAGTGAGGGAGATAGTGTGGGTGCACCTGCCCCACGCGTTACGCCAGCATGTGTGGCTTCATCAGGGGTAATTTACCCCTTATGAAGCCACACATGTTGGCGTAACGCGTGGGGCAGGTGCACCCACACTATCTCCCTCACTATTTACTTATCTGGTATTGTATTGGCTCTCTTTGATCTGTACCATATTTATGTTAGTCCTACATTTGGTGACTTTGTATTGCTGTACACTGTTCTCTGGTACTGTTATTTTTGAGCCTATGTGATTTGCTCCATCTGCATTATTTCATGAGGTTTTAGTGGTGATGTGCCAATCTGCTCATGGGTAGATCACCCCTTTGATCTTTCCCATTTTTAAGTGTTCTTAATAATATTTCTCTGTGTTATTAATAAACTTTTTCACACTTTTTGCATGCAACAAGGGACTCCTCTTGCTTCATTCCATTATTCTGGATTTTCCAGTACATGTTTGGTGTAGTTGTGCCCACTCTTTCCCATGTGTTGTGTTCTAAGTTCTATTTATGGGTTGGAGCACACTTCAATAACCTATTTATTCAAGGTGGTGCCGTCCCCATTTGTTTCTTGATAACCTTAAGTATGTTGTTATTTGCATATTTTCGGCCACATTCTGACTAGCCCCCATCTGGCCTCGCTCAACACAATTGTATTGAGCAAAGCCGGATACAGTTTAGCCAGCAGATGACCGCATGTATGCAAATCATATACATTTGGTCACGTGCCTGCTCCTCCTGGTGCCGATGCAGGAGAATCTTCACAGCGCACAATGTGTATGATTTGAGGATTCACAAGTCTGCAGTTACATAGAGTGACTGTAGACTTGTAGCTTAAGACTGGACAACCCTTTAAGCAAAAGTGCTCCTTTACTGGACAAGCCTAATTTAGGAAAGTCATGACAAATAGTTTAAGGTAGTTGTCTGAATACTATGTTGAATACCCAATTTTAAAATGATAACTTATATGTAGACTGCGTAAAGTTCTATTTTTTATATGTATGATTTTATCTTTATTCTCATTTGCTACTTAATGACATTCAAATTCCAAAAAGAAGCCATTTGATTTTAAAAATGCTTTATTAAGGAAGTGTCAACAACACTGTTTTGCAAAATGTAAAGGTACTATACAAATTCTTAATACAAAAAGAATAAATTAATGGCAGAATTCTTTTGAAAAATTCTGCAACTTTTCTACAACATACATATTTTTTCATTGATTACAGTTGAACAGAATAAAAAAAAAGTAAATTTTACATGCTCTATAATCTTGTTTAGGCGCAACCTAAATTATTTAACCCCTTAAGAGACAGTAAACGGCATTGCCGCCTGTTGTCTTCTAAGGGGTGAAAGTAAAGTTCATTTTTTTGCACAACTTGTATTAAAACTATTGACATTAATAAATGTAAAACTTTACACCTAGTTGTCTAAGCAGTAACTGGTCATCTTGGTAGCACCTGAAAAAAGAGGTTTGCTATTTTCCCAACTAAAACTAATACTGGGTGAAGAAAAATCAAATCTGAGTTACTATTTTCCAACACTCAACTGCTCATAGGAAAAAATAACTTGCCTTACAGCATAGTATATACCAGGTAGTCTGGTTATATAAAACAATAGCCCCATTGTAATCATCCAGTAGAATGCTAATGTTACACAGGCAGGAACAACGTAAGGGATGCGGAACTGTTCATTTACAATAATACTCATGAGTTTGGAAATCTTGGAAAAAAAAAGGGATTTCGAGCATGACTATGTATTAACTCAGGGTTTGTACTACCCTTATTACACTGTGTGTACTGCAAGTTCTCCTGCTGCAAGTGCCATGATGCAGCACCCAAAGAAAGAGTAGTATGTTAGTGGTCCTCCTGACATAAGAGCGATACTAGACAATGTACCTCCCTCCGACTTGCCAAACAAGACGAATGATAAAGAGGCATCCTGCAGAAAACCTCTTTATAGATAACAGTTGCATTATATATTGTGTTTTGCATATGGTTATGTATTGCATGTGAAAATAGTATATAAAGAGTGGATTAAGTGCTTGTAGTCATGTATGAGCCTGCCTATTACTCGCTGCATATATCAGCTCAGATGAATGCCTGCACCTGCTATATTGATTTACTATGCTGCTTACAATGTTACGGTCAAGACCATCACTTTCCCTTTTAAAGAAGTCATATTGTATAATCACTTTACTGTGTCATAGTTCCTTTGTCCTATCTATTAGAGCTGGGGAACTTGCCAAATCAAATGGTAAATCTATAATACAAATATAGTATAGGAAGCAAGAATATTTATACAAATGTTTCTCTTACCTCGAAAGAACCGGAAAATTATACACCAATGAGATTTCTAGCATGTGGGTTATCCGAGTTATCGTTCCCAATATTTTGATTATATGAAGGCCGCACGGTAAGTACTCTGGGAATCACTGAGAGGAAGTCTATGTCTCGACAAGTGTTCTTACGCATGCCCAGTAATAGTATTGTCTTCAAGATAATTCAGGTGAGACATAGTAAATAAATTATTAATAAAATAGTTACTAATTACTAATACGTCCTAACACAATTCTTTATGTCTATTCAAGTGTAATGCTTGAGAAAGGCTTCAAATGGGGAGTTGAAACATCGCATGTAACTAGTTGAATAAAGTCCACTTTTTTTCCCCACTTATTTCCATATGAGTGCTGCATCCATCTATTTTTTTTTCTGTATTCATGTGTGGATTTTTTAAAAAATATTCACTGATTAGCATATTACCATTGGATATCAGTGATGTTCAAAAGTTAATACATAATTTTACCAGTCATTTTCTTTTAGTTATGGCATGACAGCTGTTAACTTATTGTGCCATAAGTCAACTTCTGAGTTCATTTGGTGCAGACGAATAGGTGTTTTCTGGTTAAGGAAAACCCTGTCCCAGGCACAGTTTATTTAAAATAAAAACAAAAAGTGTGCTTTATTCATCCTCCCCGGCTCCAGCACTGAGTTGATCCCTTTATCTGTTATTTTCTGCAGCCAGTGAGCTCAATTGCCCGGTACATGGCTCACAGCTGCTTAGTTCACCGATTGACTGCAGCGCTGTCAGCATGACATTAGAGCTGCATACAAGAACAGCCACTAGGAGCAGCGGCAGAGACAGTGCGCTGGACCTGGAGAGTGTGAGTTAAGCACAGTTTTCCACCTGGGGATAAAAGTTTTCTGAAACTGGATAACCCCTTTTAAGTCTGCACCAAATCAACTTGGAAGTTGTCCTATGGCATGAAGTTGAAATTCTCAGCTTGTCAAATTATTCTGCAAATTTTCACTAAAGATTTTATCCTTTCTTGTAAATAAAGTGAAACCCGCAACTATAGACTCCATGCACATTAGTAGCGGTTTACTTGATGATTGTTTGGCTAACCGCTATCTCTCCCGACTCTCTTATACGTAGGAATGCCCAGCTTTGCTAAGTCTTTGTATTCTTTATTAGAGAACAGGTGCCTAATTCCTCAGGCAACAACTTATGTCCACGCGAGACAAAAGGACCCTACTCTCTCCCAACAGAATCTATTGTGGGAAAGCAAGAGGTCACTCATACAGATTGATGGATTTCTCTGAAATTGGCACATTCGGCCGACTTTTATCCAATGTATATGGAAGCCTTAAAGTGCTTTTCCACCTAGAGACTGAAAAGTCGACTATATATTTCTCATGTATAGTTATCCTATCTAGTACCCTCAGTTTACCTCCCTCTACCGCCTCCCTTCAGGTTGGTGTTCCTACTTTCATGACATCTCAGTGAAATGGGGAGCACAATGTCTACACCAAACCTTCCATTGTTGTGCGATAGAACCGTCAGGAGAGGGAGGTGTGGTGCAGACTTACCGCTTGGGCAGCTATTTTTGAAAACCAAAGGAACGAAACACCATTCTAAGTAATCAAAGGCAGCAAACAGAGGACATCAGGTATAGAAACTACACATGGAAAATGCATTGTCATTTTTCAATCCCAGAGTGAAAGGTAGTTTTAGCTCCTAATCTTTCCTGTGGATTTAAATTCTACAGTAGGTGTGAACATACCACAGAAACTGCAACAAGACTGTAGTCTTTTCTTCAATACTTTTCTTCTCTTTAGGATAGACTTCTAGGTTTAGCTAAATAAAAAACTGCACAAAATGTCAGTGTGAAAATCTCCGTAATCAGATTAACATTATTTTAAAAATGATTTTGAGCATATTCAATGTCCATTGTGATAAAAATGAATGCATTGTTTTAGATTTTGATATCCACATGGAGAAGAAACTTGATAAATAACGGCCTCTAAAACAGGCTTTACACGCAACGACATCGCTAATGAGATGTCGTTGGGGGTCACGTAATTCGTGACGCACATCCGGCCTCGTTAGCGACGTCTTTGCGTGAGAAACGCAGGAACGACCGTTAACGATCAAAATGACTTACCTAATTGTTGATCGTTGACACGTCGTTCCTTTCCTGAATATCGTTGCTGTTGCAGGACGCAGGTTGTTTGTCAGTCCTGCGGCAGCACACATCGCTATGTGTGACACCGCAGGAACGAAGAACATCACCATACCTGCGGCTGTCCGCAGTGAGGAAGGAAGTGGGCGGGATGTTTGGCCGCTCATCTCCGCCCCTCCGCTTCTATTGGGCGGCTGCTTAGTGACGCCGCTGTGACGCCGAACGAACCGCCCCCTTAGAAAGGAGGCGGTTCGCCGGCCACAGCGACGTCGCTAGGCAGGTAAGTATGTGTGACGGGTCCTAGCGATGTTGTGCGCCACGGGCAGTGATTTGTCCGTGATGCACAACCAACGGGGGCGGGTGCTTTCACCAGTGACATCGCTAGCGATGTCGCTGTGTGTAAAGCCCGCTTAAGTGTCCACTCTGTAGTGTTTCATGTAGTCTTCCTTTTTGGAATATTCTATTGGTAAGTTTCCTGATTCCTTACTAGTATGACCTACCGTAATTTTGCAGGGAATAGTAGCTATAGTTTAATGATTTTTACAGTCATAACCTGTGGGAAAGGAAAGGATACATTGACCCTATACCACTTCCATCCATTTCTGTTGTTGGGATGAGCACGATGTGTAAGACTCTTTAAGATCACTCTATATTTTACTTCTGTCCTTGTAATTTAGTGGTTTACTAGATCAAGCCCAAGTTTTCCTTGTATTGTGCTTTCGATGAGGAATGGCACAGAGGATCTTTAAAAAGTTATAGCACCAGACTGCAATAGGAAAGGTCCTTTATTCCGTATGACATTATTGTATAAGGGCACTTTCACTGACAGCATATGTTCACACTGATACAGGTTGATTTCTATGAATGTTTCCATAGGAGTGGTGCTCTGAAGTACAAATAGTGTAGAGTGAATCATGAGTGAAGAGTATCATGAGTATAATAGAGGTTGTATCCATGATCTACTTGTGTACATTGTAGGTGACCTACTACCGTGGGGTCTGTAGGCAGCTCCAATGCATTCACTATGTGCTGAATGTAAATGTATGACTGGGGTTTGGCACAAGGAACTTCTGAACACAAAGGCTTTAATTCCTGTAATTCTGCATCAGGAAATACCAGCACCATATTTCTTGTGTAGAAAAAAAAGCATTGCAATGCCTGATGCCAATTCCTGGGTAATAGTGTCAGCACCCAGACTACTTTCATTATTTTCATTGAGACCTGGTACATAATTTGGAGAACATACTTTCTAGTTCTGGTTGTGAGACATGACAAATATTATTTGAAGAATCAGGTGATGATAGACCATGTATTCCATGCTACCAACACACCTTTATGAAAGGATTCCATCTTAACAGTGTCTACATTGCATGTACCCTATTACCAAATTTGGGTATGTTGGCAGCCATGTACATGTTTTACTGAATGATTTTTGAGACATAAATCAGTTACTTTCTAACACCACACACGAGTTCCATGTCAGATGTCAGTAATTATAAATACGTGTCCATACATTGTCAGCCGAAGCATTATTAGCCTATCCACAATCAGTTAATAAATATTTATGCATAAAGCCCACCACACTCATTAGACAGTGGTCGACTGAAGACCCGCTTGGCCAACAGCTATCTCACCCTACTTCCCCGTACACAGGAGCATCCTGTCTTTTCTTTGAGGGAACTGAGGACAGAATCATTGGGAAGTGGAGATCAAAACTATTGGCCATTGGAAATTTAACAGGCCAGATCATTCTCTCCACAAATATTATCTGTTGGGGAACAGTCAGGAGGCACCAATACCGATTACAATGTTGATCACGGCGAATATCGGTGGCTTTGGCCAATTTTACTCTAAAGTGTATGGGGGTGGGTGGGAGTGTTAAATGTTAGTCTAATTTATCATCAATCTAAATGGTTCAATTATCTGTATCAAGAATAGTTTCTAGAAAATGCATTAATGTAAGTACAAATATTCCAAAATTAGTCAATAATTATTGGAGACAGGATATTATGTCTCCAATCTCTTCTACATGGAGAGGCGAGTATGGCAGGTGAAGTCACATCTACTACTACCTGGATTCACTCGAGGATAGTATCGCACTGCCTGGACTGGCTGCCGGCTCTCCTAGCAGAAGTGAGTCAGCTTCATGTATTCCTATGCAGCTGTACACTCCTATCAGGAGAGGCGGCGGCTGGTCCAGGCAGTGCGATGCAATACTCGCCCTGATAACACACAAGGGTGACTCCAGCTTTAGGTAGTGTTCACAAGCGTCAGATATTGTGCATCAGTTCTGTTCATTGTAGTAAGGGTACGCTCACATTAGTGTATAATCCGGACAAGAGCCATACAAGAAAAAAAAAAAGAAATGATTGCACTCGAACCAATGTTATTCATTGAGGCAGTGCGGATCTGCGATATTTTTTATCCGCTGTGTTCTGCCTCAGGAAAAAATAGCAGCATGTTGCGAGTGGACATGTAAATTGGACAAGACTCACCTATTCAAGACTATGGGAGTGAGAAAAAGAACTGGATGCTACATTATCCATCCTAGTAGCATACGTTTTTTACGGATACTTTACCATTGTGTAGCATAGAACACTGTAAATGGTCCTGTAAATGAATAATCGCTGCTGAGAAATAAAAAAAACGCATTGCATACGGGCAGCACACGGATGACAAGTGAGAAAAAAATTGTCCTACTTTTTTGGATGAAAGTTGGTCTGATTTTTTTTTTTTATACGCTAGTGTGAGTGTACCCTAAGACAGGGGGTAGACATAACCAGCAGATATCAGTAGACAAGATGTCACCAACCCTGCTCAACTCCTGATATGGAAGAGACAGAATACACCATTACCTATGCTATGTCAATATTGTAATTCCAAGTCTAGTAAGTCAACCTCGGATTTCTAGTTGAATATTCATGAATTAATGGGTCCAGAAAGTGAGAACATCCCTCAGAATACACAACTGGTCACAGTTGGTAGTCATTTTATTACTAGTTTTAAAACAGTATATGCTTACAGTACCAAAAATTTGGTAATGGTAATTTCATAATCAGTCTTATGGAATAGTAAATTTAATACACCGGTACGCTTCATCTACAAACCAAGTGACAATTTAAGTGCAACACATCGCTGTGTCAAGTCAGCACCAGTGGCATGAGGGTATATGTAGCAGCTAACCTGCAACCCTCCGGTTATATCTTTGGTTAGAATTGAACTGAAGACAATTCTTAGACAATTAGCCGGTTTTGTATGCCTATTAATAAAAATAAAGGAAATAAGATCATGATCATAGAAAAATTTCATATCACCCCCTTTGTTTAAAATACCAAGCAAAATAAAATGTTCATTTTACTAGTTGTCTGTTGGCCTAAACATGAGATCTTCATATTGTTATGTTTCCACTTCCATATAATGATATTAATAGTGATTAAGCCGTGACGAGTTTATTCTCAACCAGTACAAAATGACTCCAGTGGAGTATGAAAGCGAGTCCTTCACAGTTTGTCAATTTACACAGGTTAGGAGGCACGCAATAGTCAGTAGTCGCAACGCGGGTCTCCGGGAAATGGAACTATAGGAGCAGGGCTTCAACAATTTTCCTCACTTGTAGGTTTCAAAATGAAAAGTGCTTGTAGCTGAAGCTGGTGTGGGATGGTAGTGCATCTGGGTAAGGCAAATGAGAGGCAGTGAGGTGATCTCCAAATGGCATTGCGATTATAGGTTCACACAAGAGTCCCAGGCTTGGCTTTTTCTTGTCCGTACCACTGGACGTCGGCTAATTCAGAATACAGGGCAGCGTCTAGGTAGCAAGTGTCGTGGTATGTCCTGCAAAAGAAAAGAAAATGACAATATTAAAACATATTCACTGTTATTTTTATAATAGAACAAGGTATAAATATACTAAAAGAGCAGCCTTTGGCTATGGGAATATGGCTAACTTTCCATTTCATTCTTTCCAGGAAAAAAACAAACCAATATATCAGGTATAATTTTGCCACAGATAAATTACCCCTTGAAGAAGCGGCCATTTTTTTTTTTTGCTTTAGTTTATTCCTCCTCTTCTTCAAAGTAACTTTTTTATTTTTAGATTTACATAGCTATATGAGGGTTTGTTTCTTTTTGCGAGACAAGTTGTAGTTTTCAATGAGCTGTAGTTTTTATTGCTACCGTTTGGGGTACATATGACTTTATGTTCTAATTTTACTCTACTTTCTTTGGAAGGTGAAGCGATCAAAAATTGATTATACTATTTCCATCTTTTTGTTCACATTTTGGCATATAGCAAATTTAGTAAATCCTGTTACTGTAAGATTTTAATGTTTTGGGTTTTTTTGTTAGTCCCCTTATGGTAGTTGAACCTGCCATCACATAGTCTGAAATACTGCAGTGTATTGTATACTATATAATTCCCAGTATACTAAAAATATCAGACATCGGGGCATATCTTACCCATCAGCACCCCATGAGCATACTGCAGGGGGGCAATGGGCATGGGAAGAGATTTTGATTTTTCAAGCAGGAACCACTTCAGGAATTTCTCCTTTTTGGGGGGTGAAGTTTTGGAGGCTTTTTCCATTCCTTGAAGAGTTTTTTCACTAAGATTTTTTTGCCACTTTTTGATTTGTAAAAGTTTCCTTCCGGAACAGCATCACAGCAATGACATGTACTTCACCCACTCCTCCCCCAAAAGTTTTTCAAATCCTCCTCGGGAAAAAAAATATCTCCAAAAACTCCTGATATGAACAGCAAATAGGTTTTGTAATAGAAATGAATTGAAAGAGTTTTCCAAGAGTTTTTGAAGCAATTTTAAAGAGGTTTCTGTTCCAAAATCTTTGAAAAAACTCAGTGTGATCATAACCAAAAGTTATGGTTATGTGCACAGAGTTTTTGGGGCAGAACCTGAGCACAATTTCTCTAAGTCTTCCTCCAAATCTTAAAACTTGTCAAAAATATTGTTTATGCGCCAAAAAATTACTACATCTGGCAAATGCGCCAGTTTTAACTATGTCATTTATTTTCTTTTGTGTCATTTCTTTTGGTTGTTGTCTGATCGTTTCACTGACCGTTTTGGCCACCAGTAGGTTTGGAAAGTTTTTACCATAGTTTTTCGTGAAGACTTTTTTACTGTAATTTTCCAGTCTTTTTTTCCCACTTTATAAAATAATGTAGAACTGCTAATGTAATGAAAGGACATATGCTACAGCGCTCCACCACTCTTGGCGGAGGACAGATACCGGGCACCTGTCCTCCGCCGAGAGTGCTGGAGCACTGTAGCATATATCCTTTAATTACTTTTACACTCCTTGATATAATTTCACGCGGATTATATTTTCTACATGCTGCTCCATTTGGTGTCTGTTTACTAGATTGTTGTTTTATTCAGATATCAAAGGTCATTTATTTGGTTTCTTAAGCACAGGTGTGCAATTTAGCTTTTTTCAAGAACTGCTAATGCTCAAGCAAAAAGGATAGCAAAAAAAAAAAATAGAAAAATGCTCCAAAAGACATGTTGGTGTTTTCTGGCAATTTTTTGCGGAAGACTCAACAATGGACATGCCACTTCTTTTAGCCTCTTGGCATTTTGAAAAACCTGAAGCAGTTGAGAGTCAAAAGACTGAACATATCATAGAAATACATGTGTTCATCCTTTTGAAAGTTTTCTCATAGGTTTCTCAGGCGGTTTTAGTGTCGGAATTCACCTGAAAAAGACGTGTGCACATATCCCAAAAGGGGTTTTCCAACTATAGGTTTCTGGCCTCTCATCCCTCAAAAAAAATGCAACTTAAGAGTAATTAATCAGTGCAGGAGGAGAAACAGGCATTTTTCTATCTTCACTTATGCTATTAGTTTATGGGGGAAAAAATTGTAGAAAACTTGCACTTTTTCATGAAACTTTGACATTAGACATAAAACACATACATTTTACACACAAAGACATAACTGTAAACCAAGATTGTCACTTCTCACTTGTTTTTACATGTGATGGAACCAGAGTATTCTGGCCTGAAGCACGGCCCTTATACAGAACAATATGATGGATTTCCATGCACATTGGGACCAGATCACATGGGAATGTTGTTTATACAATACCTCTATTCATCAGTACTTTGGTGACTTGAAGACTCAGACCCATCCTGAGTGGGCGAGTTTTCTGCTGTGTCTCTGAGCAAAGGATAGCAGTGGAAGAAAGAGAGTAGAGACAGAGTAAAGCAGACATCATTTAGTAACATATTAGCAGAGTTAGGAAAGGAAAAAGCAAAGTATATTGCAGTATTAGTAAGTAGAAGATTGAAACCTCCTATCTCTCAGTAATAAACATTAAGAAAGGTCTTGGATAATAGATGACATGAGCCCCCCATACACATTAGTTGTTAGGCAAGTGACCATTTGGCTGACAATGATCTCTCCTGAGTTCCTGTGGCCTCTGTGAGAGATCTCCCAGAGAGCACAAGTATGGGCCATGAGAAATCTGCAATTCCAGATCCCTCTGTACCTCCACATCATCTGTTGGAGGAAAGTCCAGAGGCTTCTAAACACATTAAACATTATGTCGATATTGGTGGGTTCATTCGACCTTAGGCGGGCTTTGCACGTTGCGACATTGCACGTGCGATGTCGGTGGGGTCAAATCGAAAGTGACGCACATCCGGCGTCGCAGTCGATATCGCAACGTGCAAATCCTTTTTGATACGATGAACGACCGCAAAAGCGTCGTTATCGTATCATCGCTGCAGCCTCCGACATTTCCATAATGCCGGTGCAGCGACAGGTGCGATGTTGTTCCTCGTTCCTGCGGCAGCACACATCACTGTGTATGAAGCCGCAGGAGCGAGGAACTTCAACTTACCTGCCGCCGGCTGCAATGAGAAGGACGGAGGTGGGCGGGATGTTTACATCCTGCTCATCTCCGCCCCTCCGCTTCAATTGGCCGCCTGCCGTGTGACGTCACTGTGACGCCGCACGACCCGCCCCCTAAGGAAGGAGGCGGGTCGCCGGCCAGAGGGACGTCGCACGGCAGGTATGTGCGTGTAAAGCTGCCGTAGCGATAATAATCGCTATGGCAGCTTTCACTAGATATCGAACGTGCGACGGGGGCGGGACTATCGCTGCAGCATCGGTAACACATTGTTACTGATGTCGCAGCGTGCAAAGCCCGCCTTAGTCTAATGCAGAGGTTCGCAACCTGTGGGCCGGGGGGAGCGTTCTGTGCGGCCCCCAGCCATCTCTTAGTACTCTGAACTCAGTAACTTTCATATACTATGGGGATAGTTGCACTCATTGTATGGTTATCTTGACTCCATTTTGCTAGAGTGATAAATGAAGGAACAGAGAACCCACCTTGTCTACAGTCATGGCCAAAAGTTTTGAGAATGCTACAAATATTAATTTTTAAGTCTACTGCTTAAGTTTTTGTAATGGCAATTTGCATATACTCCAGAATGTCATAAAGAGTGATCAGCTTAACAGCAATTACTTGCAAAGTCAATATTGGCTAAGAAAATGAACTTCAACCCCCAAAACACATTTCAACATCATTGCATTCCTGCCTTAAAAGGAGCAGCTAACATTGTTTTAGTGATTGTTCCATTAACACAGGTGTGGGTGTTGATGAGGACAGGGCTGGCGATCAATCAGTCATGATTAAGTAAGAATGACACCACTGGACACTTTAAAAGGAGGCTGTTGCTTGGTATCATTGTTTCTCTTCAGTTAACCATTGTTATCTCTAAAGAAACACGTGCAGCCATCATTGCTCTGCACAAAAATGGCCTAACAGGGAAGAGTATCGCAGCTACAAAGATTGCACCTCAGTCAACAATCTATCGCATCATCAAGAACTTCAAGGAGAGAGCTTCCATTGTTGCCAAAAAGGCTCCAGGGCGCCCAAGAAGGACCAGCAAACGCCAGGACCGTATCTTAAAACTGTTTCAGCTGCGGGATCGGACTACCAGCAGTGCCGAGCTAGCTCAGCAATGGCAGCAGGCTGGTGTGAGTGCTTCTGCACGCACTGTGAGGCGGAAACTGCTTGAGCAAGGCCTGGTTTCAAGGAGGGCAGCAAAGAAGCCACTTCTCTCCAGAAAAAACATCAAGGACCGACTAATATTCTGCAAAAGGTACAGGGAGTGGACTGCTGAGGACTGGGGTAAAGTCATTTTCTCAGATGAATCCCCTTTTCGATTGTTTGGGACATTTGGAAAACAGCTTATTAGGAGAAGAGATGAGCTCTATCACCAGTCTTGTCTCATGCCAACTGTTAAGCATCCTGAAACAATTCATGTGTGGGGTTGCTTCTCAGCCAAGGGAATCGGCTCACTCACAGTCTTGCCTAAAAACACAGCCATGAATAAAAAATGGTACCAGAATGTCTTCCAAGAGCAACTTCTCCCAACTGTCCAAGAGCAGTTTGGCACCCAACAATGCCTTTTCCAGCATGATGGAGCACCTTTCCATAAAGCAAAGGTGATCACTAAATGGCTCATGGAACAAAACAGAGATTTTGGGTCCATGGCCTGGAAACTCCCCAGATCTTAATCCCATTGAGAACTTGTGGGCAATCATCAAGAGACGGGTGGACAAACAAAAACCAACAAATTCTGGCAAAATGCAAGCATTGCTTATGCAAGAATGGACCGCTATCAGTCAGAATTTGGTCCAGAAGTTGATTGAGAGCATGCCAGGGAGAATTGCAGAGGTCCTGAAGAAGAAGGGTCAACACTGCAAATATTGACTTGCTGCATTAACTCATTCTATACTGTTAATATAACCTTTTGGTACTCATAATATGATTGCAATTATATTTCTGTATGTGATGTAAACATCAGACAAACACAATTAAAAACCACAGGGCAACAGATCATGTGAAAATATAATTTTGGTGTCATTCTCAAAACTTTTAGCCTTGACTGTACAATAGTGGAAGTTCAGTAAATGGAAACCCCACTTATTAAGTTATGACATATGTATTGCTGTTAATAAATACCTTGGTTCAGAATACACCTTCAAATTTTATGCTGCTCGTGAAAGTTGTACAATTACAAAATTTGGCACTTGGACCAAAAATGATTGTGCACCTCTGGTGTAATATGTATAGGGTCTCTAAGCTCAGGTCATACAGTTTTATGAGAATTAATTTGAAAATATAAATTATGAAAAGTTAGTTTTAGAATATTAATATTCTGTAGGACAATTTTTGCTAAGTAATTTCCAGCAGTCAACAGTCTAAATGGGCGCCCTGGTAGATGTGAGGTAATTTTTCCCTTGGGGTACTCCAGGTGGCTTTGTTCTTCTTTTGCTGGAGGATTGAAAATAGTGTCATAATTAGTGATGAGAGAGAACTACCATACTTGGTACGCATAATGAGCAGTTGGATGATCAGATGGGTGTGACTCGTGTACGAAGTATAATGTAAGTCAATGGGGATTTCAAGAATTTTTCCATAAGAGTTCCCAGAAAAATGCTCGAGTTCCCAATTGACTTAAATTATACTTGGTACATGAGTTGCACCCATCCGAGCATCCAACTGCTTGTTACGTGTACCAAGCACCCAAGTATGGTAGTGCTCGCTCATAACTAATCAGAATTTATCTGATAGAAACTATGTTCTGAAAGACCCAGAAGTCTTACATACATTTCAGTCCTTTACAAAACATTAATAGTTAAAAAAGTTGTGCAGTTCATCCGCTGTCTATTGGTTGAGTCTGATATTACAACTCACAGACAACTTAAATTCAGTGGTGGGGCTGTTTCTGAATGAAAGCGGACAAGTTTTTCTAACTATGGACAACCTTTTTTCACAGGTCATGTGAAACAGTAAGGTCTATGTCCTGCTCTGCATGCTGGCACATAGCAAGGTGAAATACTAGTATTAGGGAGAATTCTCATTGGGTAGACCTTGTCACACTGGGACAGTTTGTATGCTCTTTTGATCTACATAACCTGATGCTATGTATATGTGATACTAGTTTCATAATTATGTAGTATCCTCCCTCTGGGCTGTACATCTTGTCTATATAGCTTTCCACGGGCATGTGTGAATCAGTGAAGTCTAGATCCTGCTCTGTCCTCTGTCTATTTTGAGGCCTGCTGACACAGAGCAGTGAAATACTAGAGTTAGGGACCATTGGGTACACCTTGTGGCAGTGGTATGGTTTTTACACTCTTGATCAAAATATTGTACACTAAGTACCTTATGTTATTTACATCTAATACTCCTAATTATACTCCTAATAATTTCCTTATCGCTGCATATTTGATCATTAGTTTTATCCTAGGTTTTGTCTGTTAATGGCTGCAGTGTGTATGTGCACCTACATATTGCACTTATATCAACAGGTGAACAGGCACATTACTTTGGTTTAAAGAGGTGGTTCACCCCTTTTCATTACTGGCCACTTCGAAATTATGTTGAGAAACAAGTTTTTTCTCAAATACCTTATGTTGCCAATAGTGCCTGTAAGCAGCACTATTGTGGTCCACTCACCCCCTTTGCGAGACGTCCGGGCTCCACGACCTCTGATGTCCGGTGATGTCACATTAGCTTCCTGTTGACCTGACATCACCGCAGCCGACACAGTCTTCGTGAGTCACTGGGCTGTGGGCGGTGTTTCACCGCTCATCACAGCTCAGCGTCACTCATGCTTTAGGTGCTCTGCAGTGAAAGAGGGAGCAGGGAGGTGCTGGGCTGTGATGAACGCCACCCACAACCCAGTTACTCAGGAAGACTGTGGCCCGCCTCAGCTGATGTGACATCACCGGACATCAAAAGTCACAGGCACTATTGGCAACACAAGGTATTTGAGAGAATCCTTGTTTCTCAACATAATATCGATGTGACCAGTAATGAAAAGGGGTGAACCACTCCTTTTAACCTTTTTTAAGCTGGTCTTACATGTAAGATTAATGTTGGTCAAACTTGATGTTTATATGTTGGTTTTCAGACTCTTCCCCAATGGCAGATATTGGGGAGAGGTATTGCATCTCAACATGTGTGACCCTTTTGTTGTCAGGGCCACAGCACTGCTTAATAGCATATCTCACTCCATAACGAACTCTTGCATGCCTAGCCAAGCATCCATGTGTATAGGGTTATCAAAAGGCAAGCAAACATTTGACTGACAAGCATTACACTATAGATGATGTCCAACAGCCCCTTTCTATTTTCTGCACAGCAGAAGACTGGCAGTTGAGTTATATTGTTGGGAAAAGACCCTGGATGAGCGCTATCAATGTGGAAAATTAGAAGCATTAGAGATAAGAAAATCTTTTGACATTCAAATTCACCAACGTTGATTCATTTTTCCCCCCGAATTTAATTCATAGCTAATTGAAAGTATTACAAAGCCTCCAATTGCCTAGAATTGTATTAAACCCATTTCAAGCTTTTTCATGCAAACATTACATGACATTGGCATTACTAAAGCAAACACAGCTTTAGTAATGTCAAAGTAAGCTCAACACATATGATTAAGGGTAACAGATGGTAACCAGTGTTAAGCAACAGCCTGTTCCTCACACACTAATGTTCACTCTTGTGCTCACACTAACACACGCACAAAATCTTTAGTGTTTTGACTGTTTTATGGTTTTCTCTCCCTATCTGTGCGGCTAAACTGTGACATCATCTCACATTCTGAATTCACCACCCAATGGCTGCTGCATTCCCTGCCTCTGTTTTTATACAGGCTATGATAGTCCCTTTTGATTGGCTGTTCTACACTGGGATGAAATAACTGCAAGGTATTTTAATGAGGCTAGGCTGTCCACACCAGAAGCCTTCTCTGGATGATGCAATCTCCTACAATGTAAAATGGCTGGGGCCATTTTAGGTTGAAATGAAGCGGTTTGCAAATCATTATAATTTTCCGGGTTCAGCAAATTTCTTAAAGTTTGACTTAATATGCATTGACTCACTTATAACTAATAAGCATGAAAACGTGGAAATAAATTTAGAACTATTGTATAAAATTATACACACAATATAAGAAGTGGTGTTACATTGTTATCAATATGTAATGGAGATATTTGCCTTTTGAGTCACCCTGTGTCGATCACATCACTTGTGAAGACAAAAAGGATATAGATACGCTATGTTCAAATCTCCTGTAATCGTCCGTTAGGCCGGTGTCACACTTGCGATTGCCTCACGTGTATCTCGTGTGAGTCTCGCGGTGCATCACCTGTCACGGACTCTCACTCTCCTCACAGGAGCGGGTCGGTTGAATGCATCTCTATGCAGCCGACCCACTCCTGTAAGGAGAGTGTGAGTTCGTGACGGGTGATGCACTGTGAAACTCGGTCAAGATACACGCGAGGCAATCGCAATTGTGACACCAGCCTTACAAGGGATCCAGCAGCAAACTGTTGGCAAAAAAATGTGCACAACTTCTCTGTCCGTTTTTAAAAAAACTGATTTTATTTGGATCTGTGTTTTTTTAACATTAAAGTCTATGGAAAATAGATCTGTTAAATAAACGAAAAATGGATGGCTATTTAAAGGGAACCTGTAAGGTCCAATATGCTCCCAGAACCACGAGCAGTTCTGGGTGCATATTGCTAATCCCTGCCTAACTGTCCCTGTATACACTAGCATAGATAAAGATTAGAAAAAGTATTTCTAAAGATTGTTTCTTATATGCTAATAAGGCCAGCAAATAGTCCCAAGGGCGTGCGTTCCCATGGCTAGCCGACCCACATAGCATGTTAGCACGCCCCTGTGGGCGTACTAATATGCTAATGAATGCGCAGCTTCACCAGACATACCTCAGTTTTGATGGCAGCTGGCAGCCTCTGGACTTCCGGTTATGCACACTGTACCTCACTGAAGCCGGAAAGCTTACACGCGGCATCAATCTAGTGTGCATGATCGAAGTGCATGGGACTCCAGATCATGCACAGTGCACATCCATCCTCCACCAGCTGCCATGAAGACTGAGTTATGTGCGCCGAAGCTGCGCATTAGCCTGTTAATACGCCCACAGGGGCGTGCTACCATGCTTTGTTGGCAGGCTAGCGAAGGGAACTCACACCCTTGCGACTAGTCGTGGGGCTCATTAGCATATAGGAAACGATCTTTAGAAATACATTTTCTAAATATCCCGTTATCTATGCTAGTGTATGCAGGGACGGTTAGGCAGGGATTAGCAATATGCACCTAGAAATGCTCATGGTTCTCGGTGCATATTGCACCTGACAGTTTCCCTTTAACAGATCCGTTTTCCATAGCCTTTAATGTTAAAAAAAAACGGATCCAGCTGAAATCAGTTTTTTAAAAAACAGACAAGAAATTTGTGTTTGCACAACTTTTTTGCCAACAGATTGCTGGATGATCCATTCTAACGGATGATTACTGGACATGTGAATTTAACCTTACACATGCACAGTGCATTAGCAGCACCGCGACTTTATTAAAAGACAAGAAAATCAATTAAAGGAAATTGGCAATTGAACACCAATAAAGAATCCTCTTCCACATTCCACTCATCCGGTAAATGTAACTGTCCAACAAACAAAACCTATGGAATGCTTCAGAAATTCCCATTGATGTATACTCAGGTAGGTATGAAAGGAATGCTAATCTTTCAAAAGCTTAAGGACTTACCCAGTCTGCCATGTTAAAATGTGGTGAGGGCTGCTAGGAGGTGTGGCTGTAAAATCACTACAAGGCGTTGAACTCCTCTGACCATGGGGTAAGGCAGCTGTGAAAAACAGAGAAAAAAATAAAAATGCAACAAATGGCAAGGTATGAATCCTGAGAATGTCTAATAATTGCATTCCATTCACCACAATTTCAGTAATAGTCTGCTTTGATCTATGTCACAATTCAAGGTAACTCTTACAGTGACCCTCCACCCTGGGCCTGAAAACTGTCTAAACATTTTTCATGTATATTAGTCACCGTTCCTGTTGCCATCCATTTGCCTCCTTAACTCAGATTGGTGTTCCTTTAAGGCTAATGACACACTGCGAGTAAAACAGAGCGAGTGGAATGCGATAAAAAAAATTGCATTCCACTAGGACTAATATTACTCTATGGGGCCGCTCCCATGAGCGATTTATTTTTTCTCAGCCCTAATTGGACCAAGAAAACAATTGCAGCATGCTGCGGGTGGAATCCAATACACTTTATTGTAGACAGCGGACACCCCGCAATCACAATCACCAGACACTGAGCAGAGGAATTGCAGTGATCGCACCCCCGCACACATCCGATCTCACCCGCACAAACATCAGATCACACACACAAACATCGGATCACACACACATCACATCATACACACACACTCACCACATCCAGCGACACCGATTTCTTCTCACCGGCAGAATCCTGAGAAGTAGTAAGGTGGACCGCAAGGACCTGCTGCAATGCTTGCTTACAGGAACTGCGGACACCTGACTTCCTCTCATCGTTCCCTGCGACCGAATGCATTCTGTAATGCTGGATATGATGAGTGAGTGAGTTTGTGTGTGTGATCTGTTGTGTGTGATCTGCTCTGTGTGAGTGTCAACCAGAAGCAGGGGAGGAAAGCGTGTAGCACAGCTCCTGGGAGCGCCCGCAGGAGATCACGGAGAGGACCTGGGAGCCACGCTCTCTCTCATTCTCACTTGCATTTCCTATGAATTCATGGATATTTTTTTTTTTTTTTAAATGAACATGAAATAAAGTAAGAATATATTTTTAACCGATTTGGACCTGTTTGCTGGACTTCTGCCTTCTCTAAATTTATGCACAGTATGCCTATATTGCAGAAGAATATAAAAGATCTGATTCTCATTACAATCATTTGGAGTGCTTTGGAAATGCCATGGTTGTGTATTTCCTTCATTCTCACCAATGGTGTAGAAGGAATCCCAGAAACTTTTAATTGGACTAAGGACTACTTCAAAATGCATAATTTTTGTGGCACAATTTTATTTGTGTGAGGATAGACAGTGATGTGTACAGTGTCTGCAACTGCAAGGACAATCCCAAATCTAGAGTGCCAATATGGTTTTATTATAAAAGATGATTGGAATCAACCATGCTCACTAATATCTTACATCTTTCATGTACAAGCCTGAAGAGTCAGAAACAACAGCTGGAAATGTGTAGAATTATAGCAATTCTCACCAAATTACAAGCAGCACATCACCCCAACAACATAATCCCTGGAGGTTATTATTATTATGTGCCATATTGTAAAATTTTAACAGCTCTTCTAAAAGACTGCAAACAGGGTCATTTATAACGTCAGCTTCCTCTCCAGGGCTATGCACTTTTGTTATGTTTTTGATATATGAGACTAGCTGGAAATTCCAACGAGATTAATATCTAAACTACAATTCATTCACTTAATTAAGATTTGACCTACATGTTTGGCTTTACACATATCCCAAACTACTTTCCCAGGAAACTTAAAGACCAATTTCCTTGCAGGAAATGCATGCTCTCCTTCAGGTAAAAGGGCACATCTGGCATGCAAAGTAAAAAAAAATTGGGAAAACCATAGACCTAACGATGAGAAGACAAAGTTCAAAGATTATGTTCATTCATTACCAATTGCAGTCAAAATAGTGATTCACTGAACCATGCCTCAGTTTCTATTCAGTGTATGATGCAGCCTTTTACATATTTAGATTAGATCATACCCAATTCATCATAATCTTTTTTTTTTAAGTTAATTTATGTTTTGTGCTTTGTTACTTGGTACCATTTTTTGCACCAAATTAAAACTGCATATGCAAGTTAATGAATTCCATTAGGGTACTGGAGTACAATTACGCCAAAAATTTGAGGTATTTCAAAAAGTTACAAAAGATGAATTAGCCTAAAATATCTGGAGAAGGAAAACCGAGATCATAATGCCAAACAAAAAAAAACAATAAAACCAAGTGAATGTAAAAAAAGTTAAAAGTAAGGAATGAGACACAAATAAAAGGTGTTTATTTGAATGAGTTTTTCTCCAGAAAAAAAGGCACCAAGACATTGCAAAATCGGGCCCTTCATGCTTTCCAAAAACACTGTTCTTGGACTTGAAGAGTACCTGTCATGTTCACAAATGCCATTTACAACCAGATTATATGGTTAATCTGCGGCTAAACAGCATTAAAATCCTGGCTGGCTGATTTTCTGGAGCAGCGTTTTCAGGGAGAAATTAAATTTATATTTTTCCTGCACTTGCAGTCATAGTGACGGTTTAGGAAACTGTTAGGCTATGTGCGCACGTTGCGTAAATACATGCAGTTACGCTGCGCTTTGTAGCGCAGCGTAACTGCATGCGTCCTGCGTCCCCTGCACAGTCTATGGAGGTTGTGCAGGGGCCGTGCGCACGTGGCGTTTTAGAGCGCAGCGCTTCGGCTACTGACATGTCACTTCTTCCGTGCGCTTTGCCGGCAGCTCCTGCTCTATCGATGACAGGAGCTGCAGGCAGAGTGCATGGAATCGGCTTTTTTTTACTATGGACATTTCTGCAGCGATTTAAAGCGCACATTTGCTCTTCAGATCGCTGCAGAAATTTCTGCAGTGAACTGTACGCAACGTGCGCACATAGCCTTATGGTCACCGCTTATGATACAGTGAACGTGGCTACAATCATTCCTGGCATATTCTCATCTTCCTCTGCACACGCTGCACACATACAGTGTATATCGCAGCAGGATGTCAAAATGCTGGGGAGTGATTACAGCCATGCTCTCAGTATAGTAAATGGTGACTGTAACTGCTTCCTGTCCTGCCTGTATGATTTTAATGCTATTTACCAGCAGATTAACTCTAACCTATATATACACCAAGACTTCTATCGTGCTGCACCAGCTTTCTGGAATGCACTACCTCAGGTCATACAATTAATACCTAGCCTCCATGTTTTAGTGCTTTAAAAACACATCTCTTTAGAAAAGCTTATCACCTCATCTCACAACCTAACTTTCCCCTCTTTGTAAATATTACTCAGAATCTGCTCCTTCCTATTCATCGGTCTCCATATCCTCCATACACCCAAAAGCACATGGCAATTGTGCTTAGACAGATACTGGCTGAAGGTCGGATCATGGAGCTTTATATGAAACCCCCTATGATAATGACGGCTGGACTATACATGACAAGCATGTTCTACCTATTATGTCCCCCACATCCCATTTCCTTATGGATTGTAAGCTTGAGAGCAGGGGCCCCCCTTCTCCTATAAGGCCTAAAGGCCCTGTCACACACAGAGATAAATCTGTGGCAGATCTGTGGTTGCAGTGAAATTGTGGACAATCAGTGCCAGGTTTGTGGCTGTGTACAAATGGAACAATATGTCCATGATTTCACTGCAACCACAGATCTGCCAAAGATTTATCTCTGTGTGTGACAGGGTCTTAAGACACACGGCATGAAAATCGGACAGAGTGGAATGTGATAAAACATCGCATTCCACTCGGACCAATATTAGCCTATGTCCCAGGACCCATGAGTGATTATTTTCTCAGCCCCAATCGGACTGAGAAAACAATTGCAGCATGCTGCGACTGTAATGCGAGACTCTTTCTATTGCACCTACTCACGTCTATGGGGCGAGAGAAAGATCGCACTGCACTCGCAGTACACCGGTGTACCGTGAGTGCAGGGCGAGAATGGCAATAGCCAGCTATGGAGGAGAGAGGGAGATAAATCCCTCCCTCTCTTCCATGCTGGCCCGCCCCTCCTCAGCGCTGGCCCGCCCCTCCTCAGTGCCATCCCATCGCCTGCAGCTGAGGTCCGATCGCATGATCAGACCTCAGTCGCAGTGACACTCGCATGACACTCTGCTCCTGCTGTGCTGCCAGCGCGAGCCGAGTGTCATGTGAGGATCGCATTAGTCCCCGTGTGGCCCCGGCCTTACTGTTGAACTATGGGTTACTTTGTATTGTTTTTATTGTCTGTACATGACTTTGCTTAATTGTAAAGTGCTGAGGAATATATTGACGCTATATATATTTAAAATTATTATATTATTGTATCGTAGTGGCAGCCAATCCTTAGAGTATGTGCACACACTGAGTTTTTGGATGCAGAAATTTTAGCACCATTTCTGCATCTCCTAACAGGAAAAATGCAACAGCAAAAATGATCTATTTGCTAAGTTTTCGATGCGTTTTTGTATACATTTTTCATCCATGTTTTTGGACACCAATTAATGTGATATACAGTATGTCTATATGTCTGTCTGTCTAACTGCACAACCCCCTCTCGCGCTCTCTATCTATTTCTATTCATTATCTATCTCTATAGATCCATCAGAAATAAAGAGACTCTTCTCCAATGATTAATGTAAAATTCTTTTTTAGTAAATAAATTCAAATATATATTAAAACCATTAAAAATAGAAAATAGGGGAAAGTGTAGCATGTAAAAAACAGACCCAGGGCACAAAATAAAAACGTTGTCTAAATCAAACCATCATATTGGTTGTATAAATCTCCTTTAAATAATATATGATAGTGTGATGCACAGGGTCACTAGGTAAACATGTATATATAAAGACAAAAGAAAATAAACAGGGTATGTGTGAATAATATCTCTAAGGTGTGAAAGTATGGGAGTCTCACAAAGGGAGAACTAAGCCAGTGCAAACAAATGGATAGACCAAGGGGCCAAATCAAATAACAACCACACATAACCATTATAATATGTGTAATACACCTGTAACCAATGCAGAAGAACAGTGGCCATATCAATGTACCCCTGGGATGCCCGGGAGGCATATGACACTCATACTGTCACTGACGCCAAATAGGTTGTTATGTCTTGCTATAGCATTCACTGCTGTCTAAAAACAGATGCAAAAACGTAGAAAATACATAATCATTTTTATAGCGTTTTTGACTAGCTTAATCCAAGTAAGTGGTGAAAAAAATGATGCAAAAACACAAAGAATTCACATGCCTCAGATTATTTTCTGCACCAAATCTGTAAGTCACAAATAAATAACGTGTACATGACACTTCAGGATTCTCATTGACCTTGACATGAGGATTTCCCTCAGGTTTTGTGAAAAATGTGCACTCAAAAATACATCAAAAACCGCAACAAAAACGCAATGTGTGCATACAACCTTACAGAAGAACCCATGGATCCTTCCTGGAGCAATTAACCATGTACATACATATCGGATTGGTACCTGCTCATGCATTATCAGCTATGGTGCATTCTCCTCTCTGGGAGAGGTGGTTAGAAATGCAGACCACTAGAAATAAAACGTAAAAATCACCAATTTATACCTAAAGTATAAATAGATTAAATCCAGCACAGACAGGTAATAAAGAGCATGCAATGGTTCAGCTTTCAATGTTTTAGAAGAGAAGAAAAACAGTACAATCTGTGTATTATCTCCTTCGCTGCCAGGGGTCCAATTCAGCCATGCAAAGACAATGAATGAGCGGGTACAGAGTTGCCATGGAGATATTAGTTATGAAGTTTTGTGTTCCGCTCCACATCTAGTTAACATTCATCAGCCGCCTCTAGGCAGCCTTTGAAAAGCACCAGACAGAAAAGCACGGCAGGAGCCTCAATTTCAAAGTATTATAATGTTGCAATACACTACTGGAGCCGAAAATACCGAACAATTACTAGAAGCTCTGCCATTCGTAATTGGTGAAAACTGCTTGGGCCTCCCTCTGATTTTCTCATCCCTTAATGCAGAATGTAGTCAACATAGAAAAAGAAAATAAGATTTCTAAAGAAATTCTCCCAGAAAATAAATATCAACTGGTACCCCCATAGATTTCTAACAGGTGCCCTGCCCTGGGCTCTGTTCACACTGGCATTGGGTTTAGCTCCATTTCCTGTCTGTCGCTGAGCCTAAAGCCTGGCCATACACATGAAAAGGCTATCCGCCTAATGTTACTTTAACTGGCAGCTATTTCTACAGACTCCACCATAAACGTGAACACTCAGCTTCTGTAATGTGTAAACTCTCAGTGAGGAGAAGAAGACAATCTCCTTTGCTAGTGGCTCATCTCCAGAATGATGGTGGAATATACAGAAATTATTATGTATATGAGCTGGCAGACTAAAATATATTGTAATTAAATATAAATATATACACTCATATACACACACACCCACATATATATATATATATATATATATATATATATATATATATATAATGTGTGTGTATATATATATATATATATATATATATATATATATATATATATATATATATATATATATATATATATATTATATATATATATGTAACATAGTATGTATGTAATATATATATATATACACCGTATATTATATATTCTATATATTACACATGTACATACTATCTCAAACAGGTGAAATAAGTATTGACCATGTTACCACGTTTTGTAAGTAACTAGAAGGTGCTAATGACATGAATTTCTAACCCCATGTTGTTAACAACTGATCTAGTCCACACAGGCAAAGAAATCAAAACCATAGATGTCCATAAAATAAGTTATCTGTAATGAGAAATGACTCAGGAAATGTATTGAACACATGCAGAAAGAGTTGAAAAGGCATGGAAAGCCTTGACACCAGCTGAAATTTAACAGTAATAAGAAAGCAATGCTGTCATTGTGAAAAATAATATCACCTGGTTGAACTGATGACCTATAAAAAGGTATCTCATTACCAAGGTACTATACAAGAAACATCTCATGATGGGTAAAACCATTGAACTTTCTCAAGACATTCACACCCTTATTGATAAAAAACATATTGATGGCATTGGTTACAGTGAGCACTGTTTGGAAGTGGAAAGAACATCATTTCACCATAAATCGGCCGGAACCACATGTTCCCCATAAGATTTCAGACAGAAGCATTAAAAGAGTAGTCCAAGAGCCAAGGAACACCTGTGCAGAGCTACAGAAAGATCTGCAGGTACAAATCTTTCAAAGAAAATAAAACATAATGCACTCAACCTCCATAGCCTGTAAGCACGCTCACCACGCAAGACTCCATTGCTGAATAAAAAGCATGTTAAAGCACGTTTAAAGTTTGCTCAACAACATATAGACAAGTCATTCTTGATAAAAATCTGCTGCAATTTACCAGGATGAAGATGAAATGAGGGTGGACATTTCAGCAAGACAATGATCCCAAACACACAGCCAAGAAAAACTGAATTGATTTCAGAGAAAGAAAGTAAGGCTGCTAGAATGGCTCAGTCAATCACCTGAACAGAAAGAACTAAAGCTCAGAGTTCATAGGAGCCCACTAAACCTATAGTGTTTGTGTGGAAGAATGGACCAAAATAACACCTGAGCAATGCATGCAACTAGTTTCTCCATACAGGAGGAATCTTTAAGCTGTCATCACCAATGAAGGCTTTTGTACAAAGCATTAATTACATTTCAGAAAACGTGTTCAATACTTTTTCCCTTTGTCATTTCTCATTATTACACATAACTTAATTTATGGACATCTATGGTTTGATTTCTTTGCCTGTGTGGTTGGATGGGTTGTTATCGATATGTGGTAATAAATTCATGTCAATAGCACCTTTATAAATACAGTATATTTACTTAGAAATTTGGTGACGTGTTGGTGCATATACAAAGAAAACTTATTTTATTTAGAAACAAATGCAATAACTCATCCTATGGGTGAATATTAGCTGTTTCGTGATATAAAAATGCAGTATTAAGTGAGAATCAGACAAATTGGGACTATGCCTGCTGGCCTAAGCAAATAGTATTTACAGTATCTTACATTAGAAAACCATTGCATACCATACCTCATTATTGCATTTATTGAAGCACCTAATATAGCAGGTAAGGATGCTTTCACACTACGTTTTTTTAACATGTGTCATGAACGTTTTTTTGCTGTAAAAGCGGATCCGGCTTTTACAGCAAAAAAACGCATGCAAACGCATGTGTTATTTTGTAGGCGGGTATTGGAGTCATGTGATCGGGAGTCAGTGGAAATGAACGTGATAGACTGAGAGCCTGCTTCTGACAGCTGCGGAGGCTCGTAACCAAGGTAAACATCGGGTAACTTGCTTGGATACCCGATATTTACCTTGGTTACGAGCATCCGCAGGTGCTAGGAGCCGGGCTGCCTGCTCCCTGCACACGTAACCAACGTAAACATCGGGTAACTAAGAGAAGCGCTTTGCTTGGTTACCCAATATTTACCTTGGTTACGAGTGTCCACAGCTCTCAGAAGGGAGAGAGAGTAGAGGGAGAGAGAGAGGCAGAGAGGGAGGGGGTGAGAAACAGAGAGGGAGGGGGAGAGAGAGGGAGGGGGAGAGAGAAAGAGAGGGAGGAGGAGAGAGAGGGAGGGGGGAGAAGGAGGGGGAGAGAGGGAGGAGGAGAGAGAGGGAGGGGGAGAGAGGGAGGGGGAGGGACAGAGATAGAGAGCGAGGGGGAGAGAGGGACTGATCACCTGAGGCTGGTTTCTGTGCATGCTCAGTAGAGCAAGCAGGATCCTGTCTATCAGCATGCCAGCATTCACATGCGTTTGCGTGCTGTTTAGTCAGGATCCAGCAATTTGCAGTATTTGGACACAGCTCAAAAACGCTACAAGTAGCGTTTTTGAAAAATGTTAAAAAACTGCAACTCGCTGGATCCTCACTATAACGCACGCAAACGCAGGTGAACGCATGTTTACGCGAGTCCATTGCAAATGCATTGAAATGAAAACGCATTTGTACTGGATCCGTTTTAGCGTAAAAAAAAAACGTTCAGGACGCATTTTAAAAAGACGTAGTGTGAAAGCAGCCTAATCCTTGACGCAGTAACTTTATTTAGTGTTCAGGGCATGTATTGTATATTTATAGCACAATCCATACAAATAAAATATTGTTAAAAATAGCAAATCTGTTTGGATTTTTATGACATTACCCATGTGCATGTGCCATCTATGACTTTAATTAGTGTAACTTTAAAATATAGATCATGCACAGAATACAAATGATACCCAAAGGAAAATTCCAAAAAGTAAGAGCTAAGTAAAATCAAAGTTAAAATATTTGGATAGAAACAATGATGGAAATAATTGATAACAGAACATGATTAGTGTCAGAAGAACATCTGTAGGACCCCGAGCCAACAAGCTGAGCACATCCTGTCTACTCTGCTCGCAATACAATGTATAGAGGATACACTCACATTTGGCATGGGAATGTGCTCATGTTAACCACTCTGAGAATTGCAGACCACCCACTTGGGAAAGCTGGTGCAAATAAAAGGCAGATCTGTGGATCTTACAAATTTCCCACACTACTACACTACAGATACAAGATAAGTCATCAGTAAAATAAAAGGCCTTCACAATTGCGTGTTAATATACCACCTGCTGGATGACACAGATAACCACTTTCAGGTCATGGAAATAAAAGAACAAGAAAAAAAAAACACAAACAAAAGCCTGATTCTAATGATTATGACGAAGTTTCAGCACATAATTTTATTCAGAAGCCACTTTAAACATTGTGCTGCACTTCTGGATGGTTCCGCATGGACTCAACCCTCCTCTATTTTATTCACAAATGACAAGTGATTAATCTGCATTCGTACACAATTATGTTGGAGAACGTGTCTTACCTGTTGTTGCTTTACACATTGGAGGCATTCTTGTTACCCTGCTGTGTGCCACAAAGGTGCTTTGAGATGTGCTGTATTGAGAGCCGCTATCAGATGAGTTGGAACTAGTATGTGAAAGTCTGTTGTGCTCCTTTTGAGATGAGGCGGACCTGTGGTACCATTGCCGCAGCTCATCAGACACCCCAGTCCTGCCTGAGCCCTTATCATGGCCGTCTCTGCCAAGTGATGGAGTCCTTACAATCTGAGAGCGAGAAGGGGTGAGCCTCACAGAGTCTACAGTATCATCCCCATGCCAGTTCTCCTTATACATCCCTCCTGCAGTATAAGAGTTTGACGTCTTGAATTGTGCTTTGACACTGTAGTGTCCCTCTTGGTCATTTTCTAGACTCCGCACAACAACAGGCGTTGAGCTTCCTTCAATGTACAAAGGGTACTCTTTTATCCTATACTGTGATGAAGGTTGGCTCTGGCTATGCAGGTATACTCCATGATGTCCGGTCCCATTTCTAGCAGCCAGATTGGGCATGCTCCCTGAATTGGAGGACACAAGGTTACCATTAGACTTGTGTCTATGTCTTTGTCTCTCCCTGGCCTTGGAGGGAGAGTCCTCAGCTAGTGTTGAGTAGTTAGGATTTATCTGGGCTGGATAATAGTGTTCAGAACTGGAATGGCTAGTACAAGAGGAGCAATCATCCATAGGGTCAGAACCATTACTGCTACGAGTTCTTGGGGTGTAGAAATCTGGACTCCCAGTTTCATTTTCAGAGCCCAAAAGCTTTCCTTGCGACTCCAAGCTGGAACTTCGGTGCCTAAAGTGCTGTGCTAAGCTATGCAGTCTGGTCGGGCTGATGTCCACAGATCTGTGAAGTAGAAACAATGCTTATTTAGATCACAGCAACAAACTTGATCAATATTTTCTCAAAAACGTGCAGCCTGTAATTACTCGGTCATTTTACCCCCCACTACATATTTCACATGAATGGATAGGCTTCTCTTGGCAAGCGCTTCTAAATCAAGCCACAATCCAGCTATTATATTGCCTTACAAGATGGTAGTGAAAGAAAACAGCTATTGATTGTAAGATTAAGAAACAAAACAAAAAACGTTCTGGTACATAGCATGTTATGATGTCTCCGAATACGTGCTCTCTGCAATGAAGGAATAATGTGCTGATTGCTTCTTCTAATGCTAGATGCTTTTAGCAAATGCCAAATGACAATAAAATAATATAACAAAAGGGCAAGTAATTATTAAAGCCTCCCACATGGTCAATGTCATTTCTTAACACTGTTTAGATCCATGTTTAAAATAATATTAAGGCTAGGCTCAGATGACTGCGCAAAAACTCGGGACAGTCATGCATCCAAATTATATACTGGCTCCGTGTGATCATCGATATATCGGACGGGCTGCTCGTTATTGACATGCACTAGTCTAGTCTGTATACTGGACAAAAGTAATGCATACTGCATCTTTTTTCAAATGGACACTTGTTCCGTGAGAAAAATCATCATCCGAATAACCCTATTGACTAACATGGAGAATTGTGCTGACCATGCGCTATCTGATTTATCCACTCAGTTGAACGAGCCTTTACAGTAAGAATGTAATGAAGTCAGTAAACACTTTATAGTCATGCCACATAATTAAGTAATGAACCCATAATCACTAGATATAAATGTATACTATTTTAATTGACCAGGACATTGTGCTGCTTCTATATCATAGTCACTGAATATGACAGAAGGCACTGCCGTGTTTTTATATATAGCCAGAAAGTAACTAGTGTCAGTACTTATCACAGAGAATTAATATGTATTACCTAGTTGAATGAACATAATGAGGGCTTCGTATTCGTAAGTCTGGGGTGGATGGCATGCTGGACTGAGAATTCCAGTGAGGGAGGGCCCGGATGGGACTATTCTGCAGAGAATTACTCCCACCTGCTTCCGAACAGCTGCCTGTGCTGGGAAACCTCTTGTGGTTGCTGCAATGAAAATATAATATTACTGTAATGACATCTGTAACATCTGTATCGCCTACAATACTAGGAGGAACACAGATTCTGGATGACCTACAATGGGCAAATGGGCATCAAGATTACTACATACAAAAATCTACCATTTCTGATAACGTACAGAGAAACACAGATGATCAACATGAATATCAGTTTGTTGGGTGTCTAGTTTAGGAGCCTGAAACTCAAGGTGGAGTAGTGGTTACCTGGAATGACTATGTGATGATTTTTTCTTCACTTTTTCATAGGGTTCATCTAAGGAAGATTCACTCCACATTTTGGGTTTTATAGGTGATTTGTCATAGTCATTTCTCTGGTAGTGCAACTGTCTTAGTCCATCCAGTGACTGTGGAGGGTGCGGTCTGCCATGTGATGGAGGTCTTGGTGGTAGGCCTTTATGAGGGGACTGCATAGGAGACATGATGCTGGGGGCCTGAGAATCTTCTGCGTATGGAAAACAAGAGATAGTTAAGAGCATAGTATGAGTATGATAACACCAAAATGCTACATGTCTAAACGCAAGGAGGTTATAGTCACATGTCTGTTCTTTTCATTCAGTTTCTTTGCTCAGAAATGGCAGCATAGTGTGCAACTTTATTTAGTAGGTAAAACTGCAAACTTGACAGACCCTCAAGAAAGCCATAAATATTGAAAAACAGATTCATCAATCTATCAAGGCTCCAATAATAATGGAAGCCATGATTAGTCATGAGATATGTGATAACTTCTTGATCGGTGGGGGTCCAACCAATGGGACACACACTGTTTGGCAGAATGAGGAACTTTTTCCATATTAAAATGGAGTGGCAGTACGCATGCTCGAGTGCTGCCCCATTCATTCCATATGGGGCTGCAGAGTACTGTTCTCTACTTTTTCCAGCAACCCTATAGAGAATGAATGGAACTGCTCCATTTTGTAAAGGAGATAAAAGTGTCCCATCTGGGATAAATATTCCCTGATCTACCATTCTGTGCGGGTCCATGCTGTCAGACACCTATCTGCTGGTTACCTTTTAGATATGTGATACTTTTTATAACTGAACAAATCTTTTAAATGAAGACTTTTCGCATTCTCAAAAATACACATGCTGCAGCCAAGGGCATAACTATAATGGGTGCAGGAGTTACTCCGGCCTGGAGCCTATGGGAATGAAAAGCTCCCTTGGGCCAATATTACCAGAGCAATACTTTTAGAAACTTTGCACTGGGTCCAAGAGATTTAAGTGACATCATTGCCTGCAACATCCCAAGCAATACAGTGTTTTGCTTTAGAAATTAAAATGTTTATTGGGTACAGCATAAGTTGTAGCTGGAGGGTGCCACAAGTCTGCTTTATCTGGCTGCATATGCCTAATTTCCAGCCACAGAAAACAGGATAAATTGTTTCTTATATGAACAGTATACAAGACAGTATATTAGCATGGAGGAAAGTAGATGTTAAATTGACAAACAGTACCAGACTATTAAAGCTAAATAGAGCTACAACATAAGCCACAATTTCAACACCCAATTGCTCTCCATTGTATAACACATACCATCCTCAAGTACGAGGGCATCAGATAGTGAGCTGTCTTCACTGCCGAGGTTTGCTTCTGTTAGGAAAAATAAACAATAGGAAAGGAAATATTAATTGACCAGCCCAACATAAGTATGCGCTTTACCCAAAACAGGGGTTTCCAACCTGTGGCTAGGAAGCCACATGTGGCTTGCAGGCCTGTGATGTGTGGTTCACACCTGTCTGCCAACTTGCTGAATTAGCACCAGGTCTAGCAAACAGTTATGAAGAACAGATCTCCAGATGATAACGTTTGTGAGTTGCCCTGCACAGAAGAGCAGATCTGGGTACCCATATATTGGCCTTGGGGGTTTGGAGATAATCTTAGTACGGTAAGCTGGAGGCAGGATGATACAGTGGAACCTTGGTTTACGAGTAACCTGGTTTGCGAGCATTTCGCTATACAAATTTGTAACTCAGTTTATGAGCAAGTTTTGCCATATGAGCAAATACTGACGAAAAAAGGGGATGGCACCTCCTGTCCGTGTGACAACAAGATATTGGGGTGCACTTTAGGTTCCAAAGCCATAAAGTGAAAGATAGACAAGGCACTCCCAAAATGCTTTGCATGAAAATTTATTTATGTGCTTTAGAACGTTTTCGGTCCTATTTGGACCTTCATCAGTAGCACATATGTAGTGAATAAGGTGCACATGGGCTGTCAGGCGCGGATTCCACCGCTGCATGGGGGCTGCCCCCATGCAGTGGTGGAATCCGCGCCTGACAGCCCATGTGCACCTTATTCACTACATATGTGCTACTGATGAAGGTCCAAATCTTTCACTATATGAGCAAATACTCACCGCACACACTTCCGGTTCCGTACTTTCACCGCGCTCTGACCTACTCTTGCACTCCGCACAAACATACAAAAACCCACACAAACATGCACAAACACACACAAACACGCACTAACACACATGCACACACACACACACAGACACACATATTATGCTCACCTTACCTTCCGTTCTTGTAGTTCGCCGGTACAGGATGTGTATCGGGCAACCATCGCGATGATGGAGGAAATTCTGCTGTCAGTTGCTACTCAGAGGCAGCGCGCTGACCAATCAGAGGCAAGCGTCTCCTGCCTTTGATGTCAGCACTCTGGCAGCGGAAGTTCCTCCATCGTCGCGATGGTTACCCGATACACATCCTGTACTGGCAGACTACAAGAACCATGAGGCCAGCGATGGAACGGAAGGTAAGGTAAGCATAATATGTGTGTGTGCATTTTTGTGCATGTGCGTGCATGTTTGTGTGTGTTTGTGCGTGTGTGGAATGGCACAATAGGGGACCAGGATGGTGTGATACCAATGTGATATGACTGAAGTTTGAATGACTATTAGATAGGGATCATAATCAAAAGATAGGAGTGATCCCAGATATTATTTGACCTATCAATAATTCAGTATCAAAGAGATGTCCTTTGGATAATATTTCACTAATGATGACCAAGAAATACATGTCACAGGGTTTTGAAGCAGTTTGTAGATAATAGGGAAGTAACATTTACAGTTCCACTTACCGGAAACTTGTGGTTAGCTTAAAGACAGGTTTAAGGAAGCTTGCATATGAAATTTACGGCTCATTGCAATATTTCCTAACACTATGGTCAAACTGTGGTCGGTCAGTTGTCAACTGGCAGGATGTACAAGTAAATGTGCAGGAAGCTGCCGGTGCCCACAACAGTTTGTGGTCAAGTTACATGAACATGACTCAGCTGTCACATGCTGGTGACCATTTAAACACAAACAAATTTTCCTATAAAAATACACCGAACTCGCTTAATGTTAGGGAAAAACCTTCCAGGACATTGAAGTGTACGCACTGTTCCTGTGATGCAAGATGCCATGATGTTGATTCCTTTATCATTAACTCGAGTTCCCTCCGATGTGAAAGGATTGCTACAACAAACGGTAATGTTGATGCATATTTCTGTTATTGTATAAGTTTCTATGACTATAGTTCTTATGCCTATGTACCATTGACTATATATATTCATGTGCTATTAAAATAAATAGTATCATGCTATAAAGAATATTAGTATTCGTGCCTGATTAGGATATCAGTGAGCGCTTCGTAAGTACGGGCTTTCAGCCCCCTTTTTAGTAGAATTTAGCAAGACATAAATTGGCGTAGTCGGCAGGATTACTTCTATAAGAAGTAATTAACGAATTTTTGTAATTTAGAAATTAAAAACATATATTTGGCAAATTTCCAGATGTTTTTTCAATCTTTTTGCATAGTGTCAAAATGTTCAGAAAACGTAAGGATAATGTTAAGGAGGTTGTTGTGGAGATCCCCACCTGGACTGAGGCTCCCTACAATCTTATAGCACATGAATTGGTCAATTGTGGATTGGCAGAACAATGGCAGAATAAACTCAAGGGTTGTGAAGCTACTGATGTTGTGAATGTACTCAGTGGTGCCCCTGTGAAAGCAGGTGATGTAGTGTCTTGTGGATTGGCAGAACAATGGCAGGACAAGCTTAAGGGTATTGAAGCTACTGATGTTGTGAATGTACTCAGTAGTGCCCCTGTGAAAACAGGTGATGTAGTGTCTTTAGCACGGCACAAACAATGGCAGGATAAGCTTAAGGGTAGTGAAGCTACTGATGTTGTGAATGTATTCGGTAGTGTCCCTGTGAAAGCAGGTGATGTAGTGTCTTTAGCACGGCGCAAACAATGGCAGAATAAGCTTAAGGGTAGTGAAGCTACTGATGTTGTGAATGTATTCGGTAGTGTCCCTGTGAAAGCAGGTGATGTAGTGTCTTTAGGACGGCGCATCTGGATTTTGGCAAGTGCATATAGTGTAATGCATGAGCGTAATCTAAAGATGCAGAAGAAAAGTTCCCAGATGGAACAAAAGATGATAGAATTAGGTGGCCTGAAAACAGTTCTGGAATGTAATACCAGACTGTTGAAGGATAAATTGGAACATTATCAGAATGTGGCACAAAAAGCTGCCATAAAAATTGCTCAAAATAAGTACAAGAAAAGAAGAGGAAAAGTAAATAAAACCAAAGTACATAAAAGTATCGTCTCAGCTTCTATAAACTGGGATCCCGATACTTGGGATGGGGATGTGTGGGATTCATCTTCATCATCTGATGAGGAGGATTACCATAAAGGGAAGATTCAGGCTAACCCAGTAAGGAGGCGCCTAGAGAGGACAGAAAATGAGATCATCCGGGAACATGTCCGGGATGGTCAGGGGAATCTGCAATATGACGAAGATGGTAATGCCATCATAAATGAGAGAACGATTCCTCATGTAAAAAATCGAGTAACCATTGAAGATTACTCTCAGGGAGAAGTTGATAGCATTTTAACACAGTTTAGACAAAAACCAGGAGAAGGAGAAATTCCCTGGTTGGTCAGGGTGCACGATCTCGGAGGAGTTGGAGTGCACTTTGACGCCGGAGACGTGGCAAAATTTGTCACCATGTCTCGTGACCCAGAAATTCAGAGATCAATAAAAAATTATTTTGTTGATCATAATGAGCATGGTACTCAAAAGTTAATCATGATCTTAGCCCATGCTTTTCTGGACAAATATCCATCAGAAGCAGACTTTCCTATCAATGATAAACCTTGGTATACCTTAAAAGATGGTATGGAAAGGCTGAAGGAAGAAGCAATGAAGAATGCTCTTCCTCTTTTGGGAATGGATGATGAGTATCTCCAGTACCCATTGAAAGCCAGCATAAGTAATAGGCTGGTTAAACATGCTCCTCCAGCATACAAAACAGTTATTTTAACCTTAACTGTAGCGCTGACTGGAGAATCAATCGGTGTAGTTCTAGGGAGGATGAGGGAGTTACAGGATATGGGACAGTGGGATAAACCATCCCCTGGAGGCCATGTTGGTAACAGTAAGCCAAACAATCCTGATTGTAAAGAGAAATCAGTAGGGGAGGCCCCATGGGTGTCTCGCAAAGACATGTTCCAGGCTTTGCTTAAAGCCGGGATCAATAAGGAAAGGATTGATGGAAAGGAGACAGGAGAATTATGGAAGTTGTACAAACAGAAAGTTCTATCCACAAAGAAAGTGACCACTACAAATGTGGAAGGGGGTTCAAAAACCCCCAAGGTAAAGAAATCAGAGGGAAAAGGGGAAAAACCCCCAAAGAATGTGTCTTGGGAAGATTTCCAGTCAGTTTATCCATGGGAAGAACTGGCTGCAGCCGTGGCCACAAAGGTCACGGAAGGAAGGGCTAATACACAGACTGAAGTCTGTGTAAATGAAAGTTCAGAAGGAAGTGATTTACCATAGGTAGCCAGCCAAGCCCCCCTATTGATAAAAAGGGACGAACGTCCCTACGTCAATCTTAGCATACATTGGAAAGGGGGAAATGTTCAAAGAGTCCCAGCTTTGATTGACACGGGGGCTGAGGCTACTTTAATTCATGGAAACCCAGAAAAAATAAAAGGACCTAGAGTAAAAATTGCTGGACTAGGTGGTCAAGTGATCACCGGGGTTCAGACACAGGTAGCTTTGAAGATAGGTAATTTACCTATCAAGGAGTATACGGTACTGGTAGTACCTATACCAGAATATATTTTGGGAATTGATATCCTAAAATGGATGACTCTTAATCGAACCGAAGGAAAATTCTCCATTGGGGTTATGTCTTATCATAAGGAAATGCAGATTTCACATTATATCAATGATATAATGATACAAGGACAAGATGAGCAAAGTGTGAAAGATCAATTGACAAAACTGGTTGCTCATATGTGGAGTAAAGGATGGGAAATCAGTGATGCCAAGGTTCAAGGACCGTCTCAGGTGGTAACATTTCTAGGGATTCAGTGGAACGAGGGGCACAGAGAGATCTTGCCCAATGCCAGACAGAAAATTATTAATTTTCCGGTCCCTAAATCCAAACAGGAGACTCAGTCTTATATTGGATTGTTTGATTTTTGGAGACAACATATCCCTCATTTGGGACAAATGTTGGCTCATTTGTACAAAGTAACGAGTAAAAAATATGAGTTCCAATGGGGAGAGGAACAGCAAAATGCGTTTGAGATGGTCAGGGAAGTGTGGCAAGACATTGAAGGGATTATTCAATCTACCAAGACCACTGTATTTCATGTTGATGCTCATGTCCCTACTAACTCACTTGAACGTTTGTTTAATTCAGAAGCAGATAAAGCAGCAGCCATCAGACAAGTCAGTCCAACAGTTGACAAGGCAAGGTACAGCTGTTTGGGCACACCAGAAAGAGCGACACCTTATTCCACAGGTTTAGACCTCAGTACATTGGAAACTGTCGTGGTACCCCCAGGTAAGGTAAAACCAATTTCAACAGGATTGGGTTGCCGGATACCAAAGGATCATTATGGTCAAATAGCCACTCGTTCTAGTTTAGTGTTAAAAGGAGCCATAGTGGTGGGAGGGGTAATAGAGGCAGATTATCAGGGAGAAATCAAGGTACTGATGCTAAATTTGGGAAATGAACCTTTGATATTGATGAAACACCAGAAGGTGGCTCAGATGTTGATAATTCTAATAAACTTGTCTGAAATAAGAGAAGGAACTGCCCCGGCAGAATTAACAATATGGGGTACTAAAGGTTTTGGATCCTCTAATATTACAAATGTAGGAGCAAAAATATGGATTCAAAACCTCCAAGGACCGCCCTCAGAGACAGAGGTAATAGCGGTCGGAAAAGATCGTACTCTCCTGATAATGAGACCAGGAGTGGGGAAGTGGGAATATGTCCCACAAGAAAAATGTTATTTACGAGAATAATAGTGTATCTTTATTTGCAGAAGGTGTGGTAAATAAGGGGAATCCATGGTATCGGTTTCTGGGAAGAGTTCGATAGTGATGAGATGGAGAAATTCCTGTGTTTGATGTTTGCCTCTCTGGTCGTTGGATGGACAAGTCTACATCAGGAGGAACCTGTGGCGAATGAATTTCTGATGCACCATCACATTTTCAACACACAGATTGCTGGATCTGTACACATTCTTCGGTTACAGCCACCAGTATCCCTTATCTGGATGTCCCGGTATCGATGGAGGAAATCTTAAAGTAGAAAAGTTGTTCTGATCATCTTGCTGATAAAGACACTCGAACTGTTCGTCTATAGAATACTACAGTACCCATTTCCATAGTGGGATGGATCAATCTTCCATGGTGGCAAGGCAATTTGAATGCAACAGTCACCAATTTGCAATATCTGGCTTTTAAGGGAGGAATTTGGGTACTAAGATATAAGACTGGACTGACTAACCTCGGATTCATCCCTATGGAGAATATAAAAATAAGTTTTGGGACAGCTATAAATACTGTAGATGCTTTTAAACCCAGCTTCGTGGAAAGGACAATTCATGATATGTTATGGCCTTATGCCAATATGTTCATAAATGGGACTAGTGAAACTTGTAGTAACATATCGGGAAATGTAATGTGTAATGATTCCTTTGAATATCGAGCTAATGCCAAAACACATGATATTCAAGGGAGCTTTTCAGATAATATTGCTTTTAGTTTTAATATACTGTACAAAAGTAGTGAAAGTGATTATATTTGTGATTCAACGTTTATCTAAACAAACCAAGAAAACAAAATTTGTGGCAAACAATATTTCTTGGTCATGGTATGGTATATTCCGAGTGATCTTCTTCTAGTGGAATACTGATGATGGAAAATAATCCCTGGGATCAAGGACCGATTGTGATACCAATGTGATATGACTGAAGTTTGAATGACTATTAGATAGGGATCATAATCAAAAGATAGGAGTGATCCCAGATATTATTTGACCTATCAATAATTCAGTATCAAAGAGATGTCCTTTGGATAATATTTCACTAATGATGACCAAGAAATACATGTAAACCAGGTTTTGAAGCAGTTTGTAGATAATAAGGAAGTAACATTTACAGTTCCACTTACCGGAAACTTGTGGTTAGCTTAAAGACAGGTTTAAGGAAGCTTGCATATGAAATTTACGGCTCATTGCAATATTTCCTAACACTATGGTCAAACTGTGGTCGGTCAGTTGTCAACTGGCAGGATGTACAAGTAAATGTGCAGGAAGCTGCCGGTGCCCACAACAGTTTGTGGTCAAGTTACATGAACATGACTCAGCTGTCACATGCTGGTGACCATTTAAACACAAACAAATTTTCCTATAAAAATACACCGAACTCGCTTAATGTTAGGGAAAAACCTTCCAGGACATTGAAGTGTACGCACTGTTCCTGTGATGCAAGATGCCATGATGTTGATTCCTTTATCATTAACTCGAGTTCCCTCCGATGTGAAAGGATTGCTACAACAAACGGTAATGTTGATGCATATTTCTGTTATTGTATAAGTTTCTATGACTATAGTTCTTATGCCTATGTACCATTGACTATATATATTCATGTGCTATTAAAATAAATAGTATCTTGCTATAAAGAATATTAGTATTCGTGCCTGATTAGGATATCAGTGAGCGCTTCGTAAGTACGGGCTTTCAGCCCCCTTTTTAGTAGAATTTAGCAAGACAGATGGGACATTGCACAAGTTGTGGAACGAATTGTCTGAGCTTGCATTATTTCCTATGGGAAATTTTGCTTTGCTAGACGAGTAACTTGGTTTACAAGCACACTCCCAGAATGGATTGTTCTCGTAAACCAAGGTTCCACTGTACCACCTGTCAGAGTAGGTGTTTGACGTTGGATGTGACAGAATAATGGGAGCACTTGATGCAAAAATACTGAATGGGAGGGTTTTAGGAACCCCTGGATCTTGGTATACAACCTCAGTGTGATTTCTGTGGAAAAGCTTTGCCTGCCTTTATAGTGGTAATGGGGGCTCTGAGTGACATTATGGGGAGGGAGGAGCGGGAGCTGGCTGTGGCTGGTGACCTTCTCTAAGAGCTGCATGTGTCTCTTAAGGTCAGAAAAGTTGAGGACCCCTGACTTAACACATACAATAGTTTTATATAGTTAATGTGACTATTTTTGGTGCACATTTACATTTCTGTTCCTTATTTTAAAATATCAAACTATATATTTCTAAGTGAATAATGAATTAACACACTAATAGACTTATAGATGACTTTGTGTATTGCACTCACCATCTATGATTAAAGATGCTCTTTGTGTAGGCTTTTTTCCAGACTTGATTCGATAGTCATTAATGGAGTTTTCAATCTCCTGTAGTTTCTTTAGTGCATTGAGGTATGAGGTCTTTCTCTGCTTTTTTAACTTTTTGCTTATGTGAGGATCACTGGCCAACCGACGAGCTGCCTCTGTAATCTGGGACTGAATAGCAAATTCTCTCTCGAGACGTTCCAGCTCCACTTCCTAAAACAAGATTTCAAACATTATTCTCTATTGTCAATGCATATTTATATTCAGACAGATTCGACCCTTTTTAGTGTAATATATGTCAGAAGAGGACTTTCCATCTTACGAAAGTTCATTTAGTGAAATTACCACCCTGTAAACTGAACTATACTTAGACTGCTTGCACATTCATACATCAGTCCAAGTAATGTGACCACAACTCTCATGAGTCACACATGGTTTCCTTCATCTCCATAAATGAAACAGGGATAAAAGCTCTTTTAATTTCAGGTTATGTTCAAACGCATCACAGAGTTCTGAGCACATATCTTTGGAAAACACCTTAAGACACTTTTTTTTCGGCGTTAACTCCTTAATCATCACAAAAGACATGAAAAGCTACGTTTTGGTAACATTATCAAGCAAAAGCAAGTTTTTTCCTTTAACAAAACAAAAACTTTTTTAGTTTAAACACTAAATACATTTATCATCTAGTCACTGGATCACTGGTGCTCAACTGTTGGGACACCCAAGAATAATGCCTATAGAAGTGAATGGAGTGGTGGTCAAATATTCTAACCACAGCTTCATTTACAAAGGGCCCAGCCTTCTCAGGATAAATTGGGGGGCTGAGGGCTCAGAGGTCAGATCCACCAGAATTCATACAGTTATCACTTATCCTGTGGATAGATGAGAATTATAAATATTATACATGGTATAAAAGTTAATAATAGGAGCAGCAGCATTCCTATATGCCACTTTCTTGAACGACTACATGCAAAACTATTGCATGCACTATAATGAAATTGGTAAGTAACAGTCATTGCTCTCCCCCTTTTACATATGCAATGGTGGGGATCCAGGAGAGGATCGCTGTTCCCGTAGAAATTCTTTCTAAAGTAACCCCCCCAAAAAAGATGGCAACGGTAGTATGACTTATGATCAGGAGTTTGCGTGCCCGCACACCCTCCAGCAATGTGCATCTGGAGCTGCAAACATCTATTACAATCACAAAAAGCAGCCCACAGTTCTGCACAATATCGTTACTATTCTGAAATATGTTAGAAATATAGATATGTCTGGTTCTATCTGCAATCTATCTTGTCTAGAAATCTGATTAAACTGTATAATGCTCAGGAAACTAAACAATAGCAAAGATGTCTGGAGGCTCATAAGTCACTCCAGACAATGGTCTTCTTACAAATTCTTGCCTAAAAGCAGCTTAAGGCTATGTGCACACGCTGCGTTTTTTTGACGCTGCGTTTTTGTGCGTTTTTGGCCGCTAAAAACGCACAAAAACGCACCTGCGTCGAAAAAACGCGGCAAAAAACGCACGCGTTTTGCCGCGATTTGGTGCGTTTTTTTGCTGCGTTTTGCTGCGTTTTTGCTCACTGCGTCCTTATGCGTTTTTTATCAGTGAACAAAAAAAAAAAAGGTCTGATGTCATTTCCTTCTTCAATGTGTTCTTCATTCTCCACTAGTGTATGCAGAAGAGCAGACAGCTGCAGAACTACAAGGCTCAGCATCCTCGATCCAATAGTGTATGCAGGACAGCAGACAGCAGCTGTCGAACTACAAGGCTCAGCATCCTCCATCCAATAGTGTATGCAGGAGAGCAGACAGCAGCTGTCGAACTACAAGGCTCAGCATCCTCCATCCAATAGTGTATGCAGGAGAGCAGACAGCAGCTGTCGAACTACAAGGCTCAGCATCCTCCTTCCAGGACTGTATGCAGGATTTCTTTGCCCCCCCAAAAAAAAAAATGACGTGGGCTTCGCCATATTTTTGTATGCTAGCCGGGTACAGCAGGCAGGTACGGGCTGCCCCCAACCCCCAGCTGCCTATTTGTACCCGGCTGGGAACCAAAAATATAGGGAAGCCCTTTTTTTTTAAATTATTTCATGAATTTCATGAAATAATTTAAAAAAAAAAATGACGTGGGCTTCGCCCCATTTTTGAGTCCAGCCGGGTACAACTAGGCAGCTGGGGATTGGAATCCACAGTGCAGGGTGCCCATGCTTTCTGGGCACCCCCGCTGTGAATTGCAGTCCCGCAGCCACCCCAGAAAATGGCGCTTTCATAGAAGCGCCATCTTCTGGCGCTGTATCCAACTCTTCCGGCTGCCCTGATGCCGGGTGGCTAGCCAGGTAATAATGGAGTTAGGGCTAGCTGTATATTATCAGCTAGCCCTAAGCCCGAAATTCATGGTGTCACGCCAATATTAGACATGGCCACCATGAATTTCTAGTAAAGATAAAAAAAAAACACAACACAGAAAAATATTTTTATTAGAAAGAAAACACAACACAATTAGTGACTCCATCTTTATTGAAATAAACCCCCCTCCGCAGTAATCCTGGGTCAGGGTCCCGCGCCGTCCAATCAGGATCCAATATCATCTGATCGGTTTGCTGGAAGGCATACCGATCAGATGATGTGTCAGGTTAAAGGATGTGAATCACATGACACATCAGCTGATTGTATAAAAGCCGATTATACAATCAGCTGATGCATCAGTAGAAAAAAAAAATAAAAAATAATACTCACTTATGTGCTGAATTACCGGCAGCTCCCGGAGCGATGGGGCGGGAGTCTGATCCCGTCCGATCGCTGCAGCAGCTGCCGGTAATCAGGGATGAAGTCTCCTGACGCATCCGCTGATACCGGCCGGGCGCCCGCGTCAGCCCGAGACTCGATCAGCTGATGCGTCAGGTGACTGCATCAGGTGATCCATCGCCAGGTCCTGCAAGCAAGGTCCTGCCCCGGGGAGACTGCACACAGCCGGAGCGGGAGCGGCGATACCGTGACAGGAGCTGGGAGCGGGCATGGCACCGCGAGGCTGCAGACAGGTGAGTATAACTTTTTTTTTTTTTTATTCTACTGTTAACTTTTGTTTTCGCAGCCGCTTCCACCTCCCGCACAGACATGGCGCCGCACGGCAGCATACATGCACAGGACGGGAGGTGGACGCAGCGGTGACGGTACCGGGAGGATTCATGCTTCTGTCTATACTGACAGAAGGAATCCTCTTCCTGTACACGTCACTTTACTACCCACCTCCTGCGCTTATAGCTGCGTTTTTGGTCTTAGAAACGCACCAAAACGCAGCTATTTGCGTTTCTCATTGCGTCTTTCAACATCCCATTGAACTCAATGGATGAAAAGCGCAGTGAAAAACGCGGGAATAATTGACATGCTGCGTTTTTGTGGTCACCACAAAAACGCAGCTGAAAAAAAACGCTGTGTGGGGACAGCAAAAATGAAAACTCATAGACTTTGCTGGGGAAGCAAAGTCATGCAGTTTTGAGGCCAAAAACGCACCCGAAAAACGCGCAAAAACGCCGCGAAAAACGCACCGTGTGCACATAGCCTAAGTTGTTTTTCCAGCCGTGGTTCAGTTCATTGACCCTGAGAATGGTGGAAAGAGGAGATAGGAATATAAACCTATGACAAACCAGCACAAAGCAGATCTCCATATGACTAATTCTCAATGAAGAAAAGGTAGTCTACTTCATTATGATATTCTTGGTCAGAGATGAGGTTATACAATGTGAACTGGAACAGAAAAGTTCTGTTGCTTCTACTCTGAATCACTGACTAGTTTTTCAAAGCTACAGAATGACTCAGTGCCAAAAACATGGGGCTAGCATCTGATTCAGTGGGTGGCTGAGAAAAGACAAAGTATTCTCTACACTCCAATACTGAATCCCATAGTTAGTAATATGAGACAATCACAGCTGTGTTACAGCACACCATAACCTGGCACTGAGTGTCCGCAGATCTAATACAACACCCACCCATGACATGGATAAATACACATCCTCCAAGACATTCCAAAACTTCAGAAAGTCTCCTCTTTTTGTTATTATGGGCATAATACTTATCCTCAGCATTGTGAATGATAGAACATCCACAAATCAGGTTCAACCGACAAAGGCTGTACAGAAACACAGTAACATGGACAAAACAAATGTGATAGGTATATAGATAATTTACCTAAAGCTTAAGGGTGCTTTACACACTGCGACATCGCTAGCGATTACTAGCAATGACGCGAGCGATAGCATCCGCCTCCGTCGTTCGTGCAACATGTGGTGATAGCTGCCGTAGCGAACAATATCGCTACGGCAGCGTCACACACACATACCTATTCAGCGACATCGTTGTGACCGCCGAACAATCCCTCCTTCAAGGGGGAGGTGCGTTCGTCGTCACAGCGACGTCACCGCGACGTCACTAAATGGCCGTCCAATAGAAGAGGAGGGGAGGAGATGAGCGGCCGGAACATGCCACCCACCTCCTTCCTTCCTCCTTTCCGGTGGACGCAGGTAGGATGATGTTCGTCGTTCCTGCGGTGTCACACACAGCGATGTGTGGTGCCGCAGGAACGACGAACAACCTGCGGAATGAAACACCAACGACATTATGATTAGGAACGATGTGTCAACGATCAATATTTTTTGCCGTTTTTGCGATTGTTGATCGTCGCTTCTAGCTGTCACACGCTGCGATGTCGCTAACAACGACGGATGTGCGTCACAAACACCGTGACCCCGACGATATATCGTTAGCGATGTCGCAGCGTGTAAAGCACCCTTTAGTGCATCTATGACACCGAAATGTCTATTACCAATAAAATAAAGTGTAATTATAGGGAAATAGGATGGAACCTATTAGCATGTTTTGGAAGTAGTATTATGGCGGAGTAGGTGTGTCTATACAGGCATATCGGTAGTTTCATATGTAAAGTGTGCCGACAGGTTCCCATTAAGCTCAATACCCCCATTTGCATGAGCAAGTATGGTTTCCATTATCTTTTACTTCTGCCAGAGCCCCATAGGCCTTCTCAGACACACGTCTGTACATCCCATTTGGACTCACCTCCCCTTTTGCAAGTAGTGTTTGTTCATCCAGTTTAAATGACGTTCCTATTCGCCGCCGAACAGCAGGAGGCTCCTCGCCTGGATCTAATGGATACTCTCTTGGCAGTTTGCCTGTTAGTTCCTACAATGAAATGACAAAACCTTTAATATATTATAGGACTGAGATATTAAATAATTCTCCAGAATATGTCAACATTGCTTGATTATAATGCATATTTAATGAAAAATGGTACCACTTAGAATGTTGTATTAACTTTTAAATATTGAATACTGAATAATCTAGGGGTCATTTGAAGCAACAAACTAAAATAGATTACGTATAGCTGCAAAGTTGTAGCTAGGTATTCCTTCACCTGGAGCAAAGGTTCAGTTCACAATCCTAGACCCAAATAGAAATATCTTAGCCAAGCTAGAGTTGGTTGTTGGTGGCCCCACACTGAGGGCACATACACCCTTGCCCTCTTCTTCAACAGTCCCAATATACAGCTCGATGTATTGCAGCAGGGGAGAAATAAAATATTAGTGGAGGACTTCTACTACCATAGCCCAAGCGATTTAGTTGCATAGTTGAAAAACAGACTCAAGTTCAATCACGTTCAATATGTCTTGATTTGTAAATTGTATGGCAGGGAAATAGGGCCGACGTCAGGGGCGGGCAAACTGGCTAGCTGCCCAGTGTCCCCACTCTCTGACAGACCCCCAGCGTTTTAAGCACAAACTAGTGATAATAGAAGTTCTGTATTAACACTGCAGATTATGAGTTTATGGCTCTAGAAAGACCTTTGGTCACGTCACGGTCAAGGGAACATGATCTCACCAAGGGTACTTAACATTGCGAGGTTCAGGCCTGCACGACTTAGGGCGAGCAGGAACCTGGAGACCCTGCCCCTATTTCACATGCGAATACATTTGAACAGTGCAGTGCCAGCACTGAGGCAGAGGAGAGCTCCTAAGTCACTGAAGCGACATGCAGTGGCATGATGAGGTCAGCACACGCCTGACATCATCCCACTGCTGTACGCACTAGGGTTGCAGAGGTAAAGAGGACACAGCGGGCACTGGTAAGTGCTCCAGGAGGAGCGGGCCGTGGTGGGGGAGGATTGGTGTTACTTTACAAGGGACATTAAGGGGCAATGGGGTACTTAATGGGACATTGGGTGACAATATGGAGCAAATTGGGGCATTATGAAGCAATTGGTGGGATGGTGAAGGAGGCTTAATATAATGTGGAGCAGGGTGGGGACCTTTATGCAGAGTTGTACCATGGGTGAGATATTATGGAAACAGGAAGTCTGGGGGGGTCATTATGGAATAGTTCAGTTTGGGGGGCTATTTTGGAGAGGACCAGTGTGTGGGAAATATTATGGAGAGGGGCAGTGTGTGTTGAGGATTCAATGGAGAGAGGCAGTATGTGGGGGGGATATTATGGAGAGGGGCAGTGTGTGTGGGGGCACATTTTGGAGAGGGGCAGTGTGTGTGGCAATATTATGGAGAGGCAAAGTGTATGGGGAATATTACACACAGGGGCAGTGTGGGTAGATATTTTGTACAAGAAGTACCATGAGGGCTTCTTGTACAAAATACTTTTATTTTAAGGGCACTATGTCTGGAAGTGCTGCTGAAGACATAGAAGAGGGAAATCTGGAGAGAAAAGCTGTGAGAGTAAAATCTCATTATGGCATCTGTACGCTATAGAGACAAAAGGGATGGGAACAACTCCAATCTGAGATGAGGTCATCAATAAGGTACTTGCATGTAGATGTTGATTTGTGATACTGCCTGCTTCTCATCAATACTGTGATTCCTGTATGATCCTCGCAGTATGATGATGACTGATAACAACAACTTGCAGTACCTCCTTAACATTGGTAAAGACATACAGGGAATTGTAGATTCAAGTAATATAAAAATATATATGGGGCTGACCTGACATTACAATTCATTGCCGTACTAAGCTTGGTGCTGTATACATGTACTGCTCATGGTTCTGGCGCCACAGTCATGTACTGATGGTCGTTCTTGTTGTGTATTTATATTTATTTATATATATATGCATGTATGTTCTTTGTGTATATACATGTGTGTGTCTGTTTGTACATTTATTCTGGAGGTGCACGAGACTTATAAGATTCCTAATTCGTTAGGTGCTGTGCGCCTTTTAATGAGTTTGGTGAATATTACTCCAGTGGCTTCATTTATTCGGGTTGGCATTCACAATTATAGTCTTAATGAATCAGGACCATTGCTCTTCGTAGCACATCGCCGGGTGTAAATGTGCCGCCCCCCGCGTCAGCAGCCAGGCTGCTTGGATCCGGATCCGCGGTGGCTCGAGGGGTCTCCGGACCCGGGGGTCGTGCGGCCACTCAAATAAAGTGGGGCTATGTACAGGGGATGGTGTAGAAAGTTCGTGACGCCACCCGTGGTGTGTGGTAAGAGTGAAGTTCCACCGCTGCGGCTGGGAGTACCCGTTGGCGATGGTGTGGGCAGCCCCTCCACGGGTAGGGGGATGCCCCGGGACTCTGTGATGGTGACGGGAAGGTGCCGTCAGGCCGGTAAGGGTTAATTGCGTACTCACTCAGTCCAATAACGCTGACAACCGTGGTAAACCAAAGTTCTTGATGCCGCTGCAGCAGGGAGGGCGCACACCTGAATCCCGTGCCCGTTGGTGTTGCTTGTTAGCCTGTGACCCTGGCACCTCTTTCTGTAGTTGGTCCCTTTCAGCTTAAAACTAAAGGGGTCCCGCTCACCCGTATGGCTAACTGAGTGAGCTTGCTCTCAGGGTTCACGCTTGGGATTTTCTGGACTATGCAGTGGGAAAGTCCTATCCCCCTCGTTGTGCTAGTACCCAGATTTTGGAATGGGTGGAGAACGGATCTTGAAGGCTCCATCCTCGTTGGGTGAATTACCAGGACGGCTGAAGCTACTTTCTGGCCTGGGGTCCATGTACCCCGTTGTGCCCTGGCCCCTGCCCGGTGATGGCACAAGGCCACCGGCTGTCATCCTCGACAGTCCGTGCCCCTTGTCATGATCCCCTGGGACCGGGGTCCAGCTCCTATCAGGCCCAGACCAACGTCTGCCACCTAGTAAACGAGGAGCCCAGCTCCTGACCTCTCCACTTGAGAGTCACTGCTCAACTCCCTTGTGACCTCTCCTCTTGAGAGTCACTCCTCAACTGACTGTCCCCTAACACTCCTGACCTTCCTTTAACCAACCCCCCAAGTGGCCAACCTTATTCCCTTCAGGCTGTCAACTGGTGTGTCTGGTGGGTGTGGTGCAGAGTGTTCCTAGGGTTTTGAGTGGCTTGTTCTTAGCAACACCAAAGGTCAGGGACCCGTAACCAAGGAGGAGGTGGATATCATGCAGAGGGGCAGATTGCACAATACCCTGTGACGACCTGATGGGCCAGGGCGTCACATAAACAGGGGATGTGCTGCCGAAAACATGATCTGTATGGGGACAGAATGATCTATTAGTGATCGCTCTAAACCCATTGTTCTTTGTCAGTCTGTGTGAGGAGGAATATACACAAGCGCTGGATAACTTTACTATAGTCAATTGCTCTAGTTTAAAGGTCTGAAATTGGCTGCTGTAAATACAACTTAAATGTTTGTGTGATGATAATAATAATAATAATAATAATAATAATAATAATAATAATATAATGTTAGCAGTTGGTGCCCCATTTTGTCTAAAACCAGCTTACAGGGAAAACAGCTGCATAAATTTGGTTAAATAGTCGTCAGCATTATTATCTTGATTTGACTTGCTGATATGATGCAACTATAGATTGTTTCTAACTACTCTAATGATCACCTGGTTTAATGAATAACATTTAATGATATACATTGCCAGAATAATATCATTCATATGACATATGATAGAAAAATCCAAAAAATGGCAGCACAATCTAATTGAATGCACAACTCCATTACGGAAAACGGCTCAGTAGTCTATCTCCCAGCATATCCAAAGTAGTGAAGAAAAGTGTTATGATCCTGTGGGTTTGGATGAATAAAGGATCCTAACTTTTTTTTCACCATATTGGATGTGCTGCCCCATTTTTTGGATTTATTTTTTAAATATATAACGTCAATGTGAACTGTTTCAAATCAAATTGTAATCCCCATATGCTAAAAATGATAATTAAAGCAATATTTTTACAAAGCCATTTTCTCCTCAAGCACTCTCAATTCTTTTAAAGTAGAATTAATTGGTAAAGATAACATAATCCCTTTACTCAAGGTCTTGTCACTCTTCATCAATTGCCTTTGCTTAGCTTTCCACCCACACTACTAAAGCATTCTCACAGGAAATGATTATGATTCCTGACATTCCTCGTAGGGAAAAGGAGGATGAGAAAAACTTTAACGAACACTAAGTAATTAGGTATGCAATTCACTAGTCTCCTTAAACTGAACCAAGGCACTTTCCAAACCTTGACCCTTAAGGCCCCTTTACACACTGAGACTTTCTAGCGATCCCACCAGCGATCCCAACCTGGCCGGGATCGCTACAAAGTCTCTGGTGAGTCGCTGGTGAGCTTTCAAACAGGCATACCTGGAAAACGACGCAACAGCGATCCGGACCTGCAGAACGACCTAGCTAGTCATTGGGGACGTTGTAAAGCAGCTTTTTGAAAGGGAAGTCGCTAACGAAGTCGCTGTAAAGTCCCCTTTACACACTGAGACTTTCTAGCGATCATGCTGCACAGTGGGAAACAAAGGCCCAAAGAATGGTCCTGAACGATTTGTAGCGATCAGCAACTTCACAGCAGGGGCCAGGTCGCTGATGTGTTTCACACACTGCAATGTCGCTGGGGAGGTCGCTATAACATCACAAAACCGGTGACGTTACAGCGATGTCGTTTGCGATGTTGCAGTGTGTAAAGCCACCTTTAAGCCTGCTTTATACGCTACAATATATCTTACGATGTGTCGGCAGGGTCACTTCGTAAGTGACGCACATCCGGCATCGTAAGGTACATTGCAGTGTGTGACAGGTACGTGCGATTGCGATTGAACGTTAAAACGTTCATCGCATACACGTCGTTGAATCCTGACGAATTGCACGTCGGGTTGTTCAATGTTCCCGAGGCAGCACACATCGCAGTGTGTGACACCCCGGGAACATTGAACAGATCTTACCTGCCTCCCGCGGCTCCCGGCCAGCAATGCGGAAGCTCCCGCGGCTCCCGGCCAGCAATGCGGAAGGAAGGAGGTGGGCGGGATGTTTAAGTCCTGCTCATCTCCGCCCCTCCGCTTCTATTGGCCGGCTGCCGCGCGACGTTGCTGTGACTCCAAACGTCCCTCCCACTCCAGGAAGTGGACGTTCGCCGCCCACATCGAAGTCGTATGGACGGGTAAGTGTGACGGGGGTTAATCATTTGTGCGGCATGTTCAACAAATTGAACGTGCCACACATACGATGGGGGCGTTGCAAATCGCATACGATATCGTATGCGAAATTGCAACGTGTAAAGCAGGCTTTAGAAGCACTGAAATGTTTTCTCACCAAATAATCATTCTGTAAATTTGTGCTATTCACCATCCTGAGTCAGTTTAACACACACATGAAAATGATTCCCTATGCCCGTGCCTTCACATTCAGATCCACTACTTCACCACTGAGGCATAAAGTCATATTGTATAATTATAAAAGATGATTAATTAAACTTGCATCCACATTAACTTAGGACACATCAGGACTGATGAATTAAGTGGCTAGGTGAATTAAATATTTATGGCTAAATATTGTGTTTCCCTGAAAATAAGATGGTGTCTTATATTATTTTTGGCTCCCAAAAATGCGCTAGGGCTTATATTTGGGGGATGTCTTCTATATTGTATTAGTGTCAGTGATTGAGTCGCCGTTATCTTCTAAAAAGAGTCTAAATCTGAAGATGCAGTTACACAGTGATTGTTAGTAAGATACATTAAACACAACCTAATGTAAAAATAATCCCTTAATGTAAAGTAAATAGGTGAAAGAGCAATTAGTAAGAATTCCCTGTTGTGAAATTAATCAAAAGTCCCTTTCAATTTTGCTTCCTACTGGCAAGTAATTGGACCTTAACCTCTTAACGATGGGGCCAATTTGTCGTGTTTTTGTGCTTTAGTTTTTACTTCCCAGAGTCATAACTTTTTTATCTTTCTGTTCACACAGACATATGAGGAGGGCTTCATTTTTTTGAGGGCCAAACCTACTTTTGAATGACACCATTAATTTTACCACATGGCGTAGTGTAAAACAGGGAAAACATTCAAAATGTGGAGAAATTGTGGAAAAAAAATGAATTTTGACATTGTTTTTTGGAAATTGTTTTTACGGTGTACATGTTGTCAGATCATCTTATTGCAAGTCCTCTATACAGCAATGCTATAGCATGGCTTCATACAGTGAAAATCACTGTCTCCCTTGAAACCCGTCCAAAGCCAGGGTTTCAAAGGAGCGCTGCTAAGACAAGCACGGAGGTCTTCAGTAAACCCCCTGCTGTCATATCAACCCATTGGCATCACGCCATCACACCATGGGTGCATCGATGAGCACTTAAAATGGTGCACCCCGATGCCAACATGTGTTAAATCCAACTGTCAGAGTTTGACAGCAGGATTTAACAGTTAACGATCACTCCGCATTTGTTACCGGCAGGTCCTGGCTGTAACAAACAGCCATTACCTCCCAAGTATGGGGTGAGCTCAACCCGTGATCCCACTTCATACACCCGCGTCCGAAATGCGCCGTACATGTACAGCGGATATTGTGAGGGGATTAAGTAACTTTACATTTTATAGAAACATGAATCCTTATTTAAAGAGAAAATAATGCAGAGGTACATTGAAGATCCCATGATTCAATACAAAAGTTGGACTATTGTTTTAAAGAGGATCTTTCACCAGTCTGAGCGTGTGTGGTTCATGGAATAAGAGCTGTAGAAATGAAGAAAATGTTCTTATTTTTTCTTTTTTAATTTCTCATATCTATTGCCGAGATTTTAGCGTGTAAAATTTACATTCTAATTGATAAGAGATTTGTCTCTGGAGCGGTTACTTTTTCCCCTGCATAATGTTAACCAATCATTAGCAGGTTTCATATAGCGAAAAACAAGCAAACAAAAAAACAAAAACAAAAACAAAATGCCCCCAGAAAAACAGACACAACTTTCTCAGTGTGAGACATACAATGACAGACATAACTTCTCTCCTTTGTGATCTACGGCATCTTCTTTGTTGAATTGATCAGTGTCATTACAAAGACCTGTTGCATATTTAATTTCAAGGCAGTCAATGTGGAGGAGGTGTGTAGGGAGTAGTGCAAACCTGTGTGTCACTACAAACACCTCTTGCAGCTTTCCTCTCACAGCACTGGCAGCTCCCCCCAAATGGACTGCCAGGTAAGGAGAGCTGTAATTTCAGAAGTGTTTGTAATGACACACAGCTCTGCTCTACTTGCTTCTCCTGCTTGTAATCACTTGTAATAAAAGTCTAATGTGTGTAGGCATAATTCAGAGGTGTTTGTAATGACACAGAGCTCTGCTCTACTTCCTTCTCACACTTGTAATCACTGGTAATAAAAGTCTAATGTGTGTAAGCATAATTCAGAGGTGTTTGTAATCACTTGTAATAAAAGTTTACTGTGTGTAGATGTAGCCATAAACCTGATCTGCAAATACCAAACAGTATCAAATATGAAGAAGAAATTACATTTCAAAATATGAAATGGTCGACACTACTCCATTATTCTTTCTGGGCACAACTGCACAACATTTTGATAAGGCAATGGTGGATACATGGCAGTGGAGACACAATAATCAATTTCTTTATTTTATGCAAATACAGTGGTGGGATAATAAATAGCACATACTATTGCCCATGATATTTGCTCTCACCGCTATATGTGCATGAACTAAAGAGGACTTTTATGGATTAACAGCTGAAGGGTGAGTGCCATGGATTCTTTACTATTTCTGGAATTGAAGGAGAAATTAAATTGGACCATCTGTCCCCAGCCTATTCCACCCAAAACATAATGTCAGAAAAGATTCTCTCTCAGTACCGCTTCACGTAGACAAAGTTTCTTGAGTTCCTCCAGGCGCTGCCGAAGTGTCTCCTCCAGAGCTTCCTGCCTGGATTTCAGTGCAGCCAGCATGTCTTTCTTGGCAGACTGTGAGCTGTCGGACTCCTGGGAACCTGTCAACAAATAAATGATTTCACTACAACCAGCTGACAACAGCCTGTACATCTGGAGCATTCATTGAGAAACCTACAACTTCTCATGTCTACACAACGTGGGATACAGCATAGCGGACAGGATTCTCCTTGCATGATCTTATGTTCAGTTCAGCTCTACTAACACAAAGCACCTGGTGGATTATTTATGACACTTTTAACACTTCCTTCTGTATTATGATGTGGGAATAACTGGTAATTCAATTAAAATGCAATGTAACAGTAATAACCAGAAAAGTCACAGAAAATAGGCATATATAATTCATTTGGATCTATCTGCACCACCTAAAAAAGCACTAAGTGGAAAGCGGTTAGAACGAAACAACAGTTATTACCTATCCACCTCTTAATGTATATTTAGAATGTAAGGCAGTGTTCACACGTTGAGTATTTAGTCAGGTTTTTTTTTACCTCAATATTTGTAGCCAAAATCAGGAGTGGGTGAGAAATGCAGAATTAGTGCCTGTGTTTCTATTATACTTTTCCTCTGATTTTTCCACTCCTAGTTTTGGCTACAAATACGGAGTTAAAAACTCACCAAATACTCAATGTGTGCACGTGGCCTAAGTGAGTATCTAAAAGGTAACCCATGCAAACACTGAGAGAACATACAATCTTCATGAAAAGGTTGCCTTGATAAAATTGGCACACCAGCGCTGCAAGGCAAGAGCGCTAACCACTGAGCCCCCGCGCATGGTAAAGTCTATAAAATGTTCACAAGACACAGCAGATGTGCACAACCGTACAGTGTGCATGCCCTTACTTGTTCATAAAAATGCATTTCAGGCCTTCAGAGCAGACCAAAGCATTTGATAAATGTGAAAAATCAGGGTTATTCTTTCTCTGAAACAATATATTCAAAAGGTCATCACAAGGTAGATCTGCATACTTAACTGAATAGTTGTCATGTTGTAACACGCCAGAGCTGAAAGCCATATAGGAACAACCTGTTCACTTTCACTCCTCATGCCCACGCCTGTTTGTAGCAATTGTGTGTATTGGTACCACTTCTGACACTGATATATTTATGAAACAATCCTTGCTTTCAGTATATACAATACCACCCTACATGTGCCCGTCTGAGGAAATACTTTCATTTACAACATGTCTAATTAATGAAGACTAGTGTGAAAAGTAAACTATAGCAGATAAATTACAATAAAGCCTCAGTCACCTTTTTATTACTCCATAGACTCACAATTAAAGGGAATCTGTCATCAAGTTTTTGTCACCTAATCTGACAGCATCATAATGTAGAGAAAGAGACCATGATTCCAGCAATGGTTTAGCTTTGATAAAAACTCGGTTTTATCAGCAGGAGATCATCACTAGTGGACTAGTAAACTTGCTGCCATGTAGTCCTCCATATTCATGCATAATTCTGCACTCACCTGATTGGTAGCTTACTGCCTATGCACAATATACACAGAAAGCTGTCAATCAGTGGTGTGGGTGGGGTTATACAGAGCTAAACATTTAGAGAACTGCTAGATCTGTAGTGATTTTATCAAAACTGGAATTGCTGTCTCGCCTCTACATCATCCTGCTTCATATTGAGTAACAAAATCCTTGAGACAGATTCCCTTTCAACTGCTAAATCTAAGCATATATATGCTTTCTCAACTAATATTATATTGCTCTAATGCATCGGAAATAAAATAGAACATTAACAAAGTTTACCAATAGTCTTAAAGTGAACCTGTCACCAGGTTTTTCCCTTATAACCTGCGGCCACCACTAGTAAGCCCTTATATACAGCATTCCAGAATGCTGTATAAAAAGTGCCAAGGCCACTATGTAGAATGTAAAAAAGACCTTTATTATATTCACCTGGGGGGCGATCGGGTCCATTGGGTGTTGCTGGTCTTTAGTCCGGCGCCTCTCCTATCCTGTGCAGTGGTTGTCCTCCTCCCCAGCCCAGTATGGAGTTCGCGTCCTATGTCATCCACACAGAGGCTACCATTGCGCTCCTGCGCACGCGCACTTTGATCTGATCAAAGAATTGTGGTGCGCATGTGCGGGCAGTCTCTGACCTTTCCCTTCACCTGCGCATTACTGTACCTTGCTCTCCCCTCAGCAAGGCAGATCAAAGTGCGAATCTGCAGGAGCGCAACGGAGGCCTCTGTGTGGATGATGTAGAATGCATCATCCACACAGTTGTGAAGGAGGACGGTGATGGAAGGAAGAGAGGAGGCACCGGACCCGAGACCAGCAACACCCATTAGACCCCACCGCCCCCAGGTGAGTATAATAAAAGCTTATTTTTAATGTTATACAGATCGGCCTGGGCACCTATATACAGTATTCTAGACAGGGTCCCTTTAAATAGTCTCAAATTTTATGTTTATATATTGTATATATACCTACTGGTATGTACCTTCTCGGCTACAAACAAACCCTCTAAGGTTTCCTGCAGCTATACATTCATAGTTCAATTAAACGTACATTTTGTAAATTAGCAAAAAAACAACAAAAAAAACCCTAAAAACAAAATGTGACAGATAAACCATGAGTCCAGAATTTAAATGCAGTCCACAATATAGTAAATTAAGACTAGTAATTATACAATTACCCAGCAAAATATAAAAACATAATGGTTCAAATGAATTATTCATATTCTTGCAAGTGGCCAACACAATATAAAGAGACCAATTCAATATTCATCACATCCACAGACACAAGGGGATAAAACACCAAGCAATCCCACAATAACCCACGTAATCTATGTTCTGCAATCCACTTGGAAATATCAAAGCAGTTACTAGGTCTAATGAACAACAGATAAAACTATCTATATATATAATTGCCTTATTCTGTCTGTCTGTCTGTCTTGCTCCAAAATTGTGTCCTTACGGTGACACAAAGCTGATTGGCCGCTGGGCTCGCCATGGCCCCCCCCCCCCGCACGGATTGGCCGCTCGCCCAGGCTGCGCCCCCACACGGATTGGCCGGCCGCTCGCCCAGGCTCCGCCCCCCCACAGATTGGCCTCTCGCCCCGGCACCCTGCAGGCATTGGCAACTCGCCAACGCCCCGCCCCCCTCACACAATGCACGCTCGCTCTGGCCCCGCCCCCCGCACGCATTCCCCGAACCGACCGACACGGAGCCACGACTCCCAGGTGAGTACTGTACCCCCGGGAGCCCACATCAGCGTACGCCGCCAACGCAGCCGACACATACCCTCGCATTGCTGGGGTTGCCGCCGTATGCTGGTTTGGGCTCCCGTGCAAGCGGGGGACGAGATACGCTGGTAACCATGGTAGCATAGTTACCAGCGCATCAAGGTCCTGCAGCGGCGGAACATACACACACGCACACACATAACAGCACACACACACACATACACACACACATCAGATCACACTCACTCTCACACACACCTCACACACACATCACATCGCATCCACACACTCAATATCCTGGGATATCGCTTGCTTCTCGGCGGCGATACTGTGCAGTGAGCTTCCAGGACCTGCCGGAGGATCACATGGCCAGAAGCATGTGGTATCTCCGGATGTTGTGAGTGTGAGCGCGTATGTGTAATATCGTCAATGTGTGTGTGAGTGTATGCGATCAGGTGTGTGTGAGTGTATGCGATCGGGTGTGTGTGTGTGTGAGTGTATGCGATCGGGTGTGTGTGTGTGTGTGAGTGTATGCGATCAGGTGTGTGTGTGTGTGAGTGTATGCGATCGGATCTGTGAGTGTCGGCAGAGGAGCACGGCGTGCTGGAGGAGGCTGGGACGAGAGAGGCTGATCCTGGGGAAGGCTGGGATGGGGAGGCTGAGAGAAGAGAGGCTGATGCTGGGGGAGGCTGAGGCTGGGGTAGGCTGGGAGGAGAGAGGCTGATGCTGGGGACTGAAAAGGCTGATGCTGGGAGGAGAGAGGCTCATGCTGGGGGAGGCTGAGGCTGGGGTAGGCTGGGAGGAGAGAGGCTGATGCTGGGGACAGAAAAGGCTGATGCTGGGAGGAGAGAGGCTGATGCTGGGAGGAGAGAGGCTGATGCTGGGAGAGAGGCTGATGCTGGGGGAGGCTGAGGCTGGGGTAGGCTGGGAGGAGAGAGGCTGATGCTAGGGACAGAAAAGGCTGATGCTGGGAGGAGAGAGGCTGATGCTGGGGGAGGCTGAGGCTGGGGTAGGCTGGGAGGAGAGAGGCTGATGCTGGGAGGAGAGAGGCTGATGCTGGGAGGAGAGAGGCTGATGCTGGGGGAGGCTGAGGCTGGGGTAGGCTGGGAGGAGAGAGGCTGATGCTGGGGACAGAAAAGGCTGATGCTGGGAGGAGAGAGGCTGATGCTGGGAGGAGAGAGGCTGATGCTGGGGGAGGCTGAGGCTGGGGTAGGCTGGGAGGAGAGAGGCTGATGCTGGGGACAGAAAAGGCTTATGCTGGGAGGAGAGAGGCTGATGCTGGGAGGAGAGAGGCTGATGCTGGGGGAGGCTGAGGATGGGGTAGGCTGGGAGGAGAGAGGCTGATGCTAGGGACAGAAAAGGCTGATGCTGGGAGGAGAGAGGCTGATGCTGGGAGGAGAGAGGCTGATGCTGGGAGGAGAGAGGCTGATGCTGGGGGAGGCTGAGGCTGGGGTAGGCTGGGAGGAGAGAGGCTGATGCTGGGGACAGAAAAGGCTGATGCTGGGAGGAGAGAGGCTGATGCTGGGAGGAGAGAGGCTGATGCTGGGATGAGAGAGGCTGATGCTGGGAGGAGAGAGGCTGATGCTGGGAGGAGAGAGGCTGATGCTGGGAGGAGAGAGGCTGATGCTGCGGGCAGAGAGGCTGATGCTGCGGGCAGAGAGGCTGATGCTGCAGCATGGGGGGTGCGCAGCATGGGGGATGGTGCACGATGGGGAGTGCGCAGCATGGCGGATGGAGCACGTTTGGGAGTGCACAGCATGGCGGATGGAGCACGTTTGGGAGTGCGCAGCATGGCGGATGGAGCACGTTTGGGAGTGCGCAGCATGGCGGATGGAGCACGTTTGGGAGTATGCAGCATGGGGGATACAGCACGATGGGGAGTGCGGAGTATGGCGGATGGAGCACGTTTGGGAGTGCGCAGCATGGCGGATGGACCACATTTGGGAGTGCGCAGCATGGTGGATGGAGCACATTTGGGAGTGCACAGCATGGCGGATGGAGCAGATGGGGGGTGCGCAGCATAGGGGATGGAGCACGATGGGGAGTGCGCTGCATGGGGGATGGAGCACGATGGGGGGTGCGCAAGCATAGGGGATGAGCACGATGGGAAGTGCACACCTCCCCCCAACACACACACACACACACACGTGCACTGCACAACACACCACACACACACACTGGGAACCACAAACAACTATAATAATAATAATAATAATAATAATAATCTTTATTTCTATAGCGCCAACATATTCCGTAGCGCTTTACAATTCAGGAGGATCATATACAAACAAGTAACAGTTATAGAAATACAATATTTAGAGGGGAAAAAAATACAACCCTGCTCGTGAGAGCTTACAATCTACAATGAGATGGGGGGAGAGGCAAGGTTCAAGTGCTTATTTACAATGACAATCCAACCATCTCACGGAAATGGGGCTGGATAATGGCCTTACACAGACACCCACACACACAGACAATGCTGCACACACACAACACCCAACACACAAACACCGTGGCATACATAAATATACGCACATACCGCACAACACACACATTGCACAAAACATACCTCCCCCCAAAACACACCACACCCACACAAACCGCGCAACACACACACACAAACACACAACGCTACAGACACACAGCGCTCCACAAACAACGCAACACACGCAACACACATACAACACCACTCTCACCCCCCGTCACACCCAGACAACACCCAGAACATGTACAGCGCCAACACAAACACTTGGTAACTACACACAACAACATATAACAAAAATCATACATGAACTACACAATACGTAAATTCTAGAATACCCGATGCGTAGAATCGGGCCACCTTCTAGTGTATCAATAATAGTACAAACAGAGGAAAGAAGAAAGTTCCCTCTTGTTCATAACCTTCTAGATCAACTGGTCTACTGCCAAGTTCTCCAGACATCTGTTAGTCCACACCACCATATCATCACTTACAGATATCCAAGTGCTACAACTCAAAATGATGCCAGAATAAGCTATTTATTGCATAGTAATCTGTCACCAGTGCAGATTTGGACAAATTGAGTGGAGACATTATATTGTTGAGATTATCTCTAAGAGATGAGAAAAACAAGAACTGAGATTTCATTTCATCGCATTGTAATGTTGGTGGTTATTTTGGGACCTTTTCTTATGGGTTAATCTAACAAGTATTCACCACCTCAACAAAATGATCATAAGAACAACAGTCTCCACATGGCACTATCATATCAGAGCCCAAAGGCTAAAGCTACTGTGAGCTACTGTATATGCGAAAAAGCCCATCATGTCAGGCCCTTCCCACAGTTTAAGTACCTGGTTGGTTCCTTCTCATATGTTACCAGTTTTTCCTAGTTAGTAGTAAAATGTACTTTTTTCTTTAAACAGCCTTCAGCTCCATCTCGAGCCATGGTGACTTGATAGATGAATGCTCTGTAGGAAGATTAATCTTGTGCAGATCTAGATAGGTCCATAAGGGTCTTCTACGCAATTTTTTTTATAGTATCAAGCTATTGGGTTGTTGGTCTTCCTCTTTGCCTTGTTCCTCCTATTTTTCCGACCATGATGTTCTTCTCCAGTGATTGCTCTCTTCATGTGTCCAAGTCAAGCCGTAGCTTGGTGATCCTTGCTTCAAGTGATATGTCTGGCTTGATTTGTTCCAAAATTGAATTGTTTGTTTTTTTAGCCATCCATGGTATTGATAACATCCTTCTCCAGCACCCCATTTCAAAGGCGTTGATTCTTCTTTGGTCTTGTTTCTTTAACGTCCATGTTGCACTTACATTCCTTCAATTTTTGATCAAGGAAGACAAATTTTATCTCAAAAGACTTCGCAATCATGTGTTGTGCATTGTCTCATCCTATCACATAGTATGATCCAGGGATAAAAAACATTTTCTGGAAATCCATAAATGGGCAAGCAAAAGTTTATTGCTCTCTCCACCATATTACTGTACACAGAGTTGATAGTTACTTTTTTGATGGTGTGTTAAAGGAGTTGTCCGACATTAGCTTAACAAAAATTTTTGAGTTTATCTGTGCTGTATTGTTATATAAATCACACCTACATTGTTATTTTCTGTTTTCTAACTTTTGTTCCTCTTGAATTATACCTTTATTCTCTGCAGCTTCTTGTTTACATTCAGATCCAGCAAACATGACCACTTCCTGTGCAAAACCTCAGTCAGAGCTGTCACCGCCCAGCCTCAGTGTCCAGCCCCTCCCCAGTGTCCAGCCTCGCCCCCTGCCCGCCCCCTGCACACACAGTCCCTGTCAGTATATTCTTCCCCAGCACCTGACCTGGTATCACTACAGCATTGCAAATAACAGCCTCACATCGGGGTCTGCACCGCATACATATGTCTCTGCACACGCACACACATGGCTCTGCACCGTACACATGGCTCTGCACACGCATGGCTCTGCACCGTACACATGGCTCTGCACCGTACACATGGCTCTGCACCGTACACATGGCTCTGCACACGCATGGCTCTGTACCGTACACATGGCTCTGCACCGTACACATGGCTCTGCACCGTACACATGGCTCTGCACACGCATGGCTCTGCACCGTACACATGGCTCTGCACCGTACACATGGCTCTGCACCGTACACATGGCTCTGCACACGCATGGCTCTGCACCGTACACATGGCTCTGCACCGTACACATGGCTCTGCACCGTACACATGGCTCTGCACATGCATGGCTCTGCACCGTACACATGGCTCTGCACCGTACACACATGGCTCTGCACCGTACACATGGCTCTGCACACGCATGGCTCTGCACTGTACACGCACACACATGGCTCTGCACACGCACACACATGGCTTTGCACCGTACACATGGCTCTGCACACGCATGGCTCTGCACTGTACACGCACACACATGGCTCTGCACACGCACACACATGGCTTTGCACCGTACACATGGCTCTGCACACGCATGGCTCTGCACTGTACACGCACACACATGGCTCTGCACACGCACACACATGGCTTTGCACCGTACACATGGCTCTGCACACGCATGGCTCTGCACTGTACACGCACACACATGGCTCTGCACACGCACACACATGGCTTTGCACCGTACACATGGCTCTGCACACGCATGGCTCTGCACTGTACACGCACACACATGGCTCTGCACACGCACACACATGGCTTTGCACCGTACACATGGCTCTGCACACGCATGGCTCTGCACTGTACACGCACACACATGGCTCTGCACTGTACACGCACACACATGGCTCTGCACACGCACACACATGGCTTTGCACCGTACACATGGCTCTGCACACGCATGGCTCTGCACTGTACACGCACACACATGGCTCTGCACACGCACACACATGGCTTTGCACCGTACACATGGCTCTGCACACGCATGGCTCTGCACTGTACACGCACACACATGGCTCTGCACACGCACACACATGGCTTTGCACCGTACACATGGCTCTGCACACGCATGGCTCTGCACTGTACACGCACACACATGGCTCTGCACACGCACACACATGGCTTTGCACCGTACACATGGCTCTGCACACGCATGGCTCTGCACTGTACACGCACACACATGGCTCTGCACACGCACACACAGGGCTCTGCAACCCCCCCATCCCCATCGGGAACACATGTGGAGTACATACTCACCCGTCCTCGGTCCCCGCCGCTCCTGCACGTTCGTCCGCTGTCTGTGCTCTCTTCAGCACAGTAGTGACGTCACCGCTGTGCTGCAGAGCGCACAGACAGCGGGAGGGACAGTGACTTCTCATCAGCACATTCAAATGTACCGGCATCGGTGATCTGTGATGCCGGTACATTTGAATGTGCGATCCTGGGCAGGGGGCCCGGTGCTGGAGCTGACACTACGGCAGCTGCCGCCAGGCCCCGCCCCCAAATCACGGACCCCACAGCAGTGCAGGGGGAGGTTACTGGAGGTGCAGGGGAATGTGTAGGAGGGTGCAGGGAAGGGGGGCGGTGACTCCTCGCACTGTAGTCGCCCAGCAGGGAGGTGACATGCTGCTCCACATTTGCATGTCAACATGGCCCTGCCCATGTAGACGTGCAAAGACCGGAAGCAGCAAAATCGCGGCAGGAGCGGTCACATGACCGCTCTGAGCCGGGGGAGAGGGGGCTGACAGCGGGGCAGGTAAGTGGTCTCTATCTACTTACCTGCCCCAATGTAGCCCAATAGGGAAATAAAAAAAAAAAGTCAAAGAAGCCGGATAACCCCTTTAATATGTAGCACCCCACTCAAACATTGTGAGTTTATGCTCTAGGCGAGTTTCACACATTCGTATAAACATGGACTGTTCTCGTATTGGAAGACACTGCATGACTGCAGTGTCTCCTTTCCTGAGCTGACTGCTTTCCAGGTATATACAGTATGAGGTTGGTAGTCGAACTGGATCTTCCAATGCAAAAACGGTCTGTGTTCCATTAGTGTGTAAAAGCAGTCTTGTAACGAAAACAATGCCAACATTGTCAAATACTTTATTAACATACAATCATGTCTCGATTGGTTTCCCTCCTGTTTCTCAGTCTTTTTTTTAATTGTTTTTATGGGTTTTAGCTCGATCTCGAACCACAGCGTCTTGATGGATTAACGCTCAGTAGGAAGATCAATCTTGTGCAGCCTAGGTAGGTCCACCAGGGTACTCTCCACCAAGACCCTTATAAATACCTGGTTACCATTGGACCTTGACAGTGATGCACTTATAGAAGTATTAAAAAAAAGAAATGCAAAATCCTCATTGTGTTAATTAGTTCAGCATCGGTGTTTCTAAATATAATAGGAAGCATTGTCCCAAGGAATCTGGAAAACACGGAAGCCCCAACTCAGAAAAAAAAAAATCACTCATTTCACGGTACACAAAAGAAGTAGTATCATGGGTCTTACCTTCAGCTAATCAGCTAAATAACTGACTAGTAACATTCACAATATATATTAGGTACATACAGATGGATAAAAACTATTAAAGGAAAGACTAACCTTACAATAAAAACCATAGCGGAAAAAAAATCAAAGTATGAGATGGCAGAACTAGTTTTTAAAGAAAACTCCTCCACAGCAAATCTAGCTGGAAAAGTAACCCAGATGCAGACATGTTGAAGTATTTCTGAACAGATAGGATATCCTAACAGACCAGACTAGACAACGAGTGCTCTGTTTTGGAGACCCTTGGGAGCTCATCACAGGATACACACATGCTCACATCTGTCTTCATTGACAAAGATGCAGCAAGTCCACTTCCAATTGCAAGCATTAGCAAAATACATTCATCATAGCCTCATGGGATTCACATACAGTGCATATAGGCCTTCCAATTGATTGGCTAACCCTCCATTATATACAGTCATATGAAAAAGTTTCGGCACCCCTATTAATGTTAACCTTTTTTCTTTATAACAATTTGGATTTTTGCAACAGCTATTTCAGTTTCATATATCTAATAACTGATGGACTGAGTAATATTTCTGGATTGAAATGAGGTTTATTGTACTAACAGAAAATGTGCAATCTGCATTTGAACAAAATTTGACCGGTGCAAAAGTATGGGTACCCTTATCAATTTCTTGATTTGAACACTCCTAACTACTTTTTACTGACTTACTGAAGTACTAAATTGGTTTTGTAACCTCATTGAGCTTTGAACTTCATAGGCAGGTGTATTCAATCATGAGAAGGTATTTAAGGTGGCCAATTGCAAGTTGTTCTCCTATTTGAATCTCCTATGAAGAGTGGCATCATGGGCTCCTCAAAGCAACTCTCAAATGATCTGAAAACAAAGATTATTCAACATAGTTGTTCAGGGGAAGGATACAAAAAGTTGTCTCAGAGATTTAAATTGTCAGTTTCCACTGTGAGGAACATAGTAAGGAAATGGAAGAACACAGGTACAGTTCTTGTTAAACCCAGAAGTGGCAGGCCAAGAAAAATATCAGAAAGGCAGAGAAGAAGAATGGTGAGAACAGTCAAGGACAATCCACAGACCACCTTCAAAGACCTGCAACATCATCTTGCTGCAGATGGTGTCAATGTGCATCCGACAACAATACAGCGCACTTTGCACAAGGAGAAGTTGTATGGGAGAGTGATGCGAAAGAAGCAGTTTCTGCAAGCACGCCACAAACAGTCGCCTAAGGTATGCAAAAGCACATTTGGACAAGCCAGTTACATTTTGGAAGAAGGTCCTGTGGACTGATGAAACAAAGATTGAGTTGTTTGGCCATACAAAAAGGAGTTATGCATGGAGGCAAAAAAACACGGCATTCCAAGAAAAGCACTTGCTACCCACAGTAAAATTTGGTGGAGGTTCCATCATGCTTTGGGGCTGTGTGGCCAATGCCGGCACCGGGAATCTTGTTAAAGTTGAGGGTCGCATGGATTCAACTCAGTATCAGCAAATTCTTGACAATAATGTGCAAGAATCAGTGACGAAGTTGAAGTTACGCAGGGGATGGATATTTCAGCAAGACAATGATCCAAAACACCGCTCCAAATCTACTCAGGCATTCATGCAGAGGAACAACTACAATGTTCTGGAATGGCCATCCCAGTCCTCAGACCTGAATATCATTGAACATCTGTGGGATGATTTGAAGTGTGCTGTCCATGCTCGGCGACCATCAAACTTAACTGAACTGGAATTGTTTTGTAAACAGGAATGGTCAAATATACCTTCATCCAGGATCCAGGAACTCATTAAAAGCTACAGAAAGTGACTAGAGGCTGTGATTTTTGCAAAAGGAGGATGAACAAAATATTAATGTCACTTTTATGTTGAGGTGCCCATACTTATGCACCTGTCAAATTTTGTTTAAAAGCAGATTCCACATTTTCTGTTAGTACAATAAACCTCATTTCAATCCAGAAATATTACTGAGTCAATCATTTATTAGATATATGAAACTGAAATAGCTGTTGCAAAAACCCAAATTGTTATAAAGAAAAAAGGTTAACATTAATAGGGGTGCCCAAACTTTTTCATATGACTGCATGAACTGATCACATGCATACTGTACGGGGATGAATAATTGCAATAATGGTCCCTTGTTCCCATACAGATTGCTGATTTAGAGGATTGTCCATGTAAACGGAAGTGTAACAAGTGCAGATATGATAAATCATCCATTGGCTCTTGTTATGGGGAAACATGTATACAGTCCATGTTATGTAAATAAAAGCTTATAACATGACTTTAAATTCATCCATTGGTTTCATAAATTACTGTTTTGAAAGCTGAAACCCTCCCAAATTTGGTTTAGGTTATGAAAATAAAGTTGCTGCAAAGCTGAAATATTGATCATTTAATGAACACAGGTCAGATTTTAGAAAGACAAACGTTTTGTCGCCTTGTCATATAATGCACCCAATCCTAGTTTACATCCTCACCTGTGCTCACTAAATGATCGGTTAATTAGTGGGTGTGTATAAAAAGAAACCCAGCACTCCAGACCTTCAGTTGAACTGCAACTTGACCTCTGACAACATGCCAAAAATCCACCCTGCGACCAAAGCCTTGATTATCAAGAGGCTGAAGACAAGATCCACTGTAGAGGTGGCTGGCACCTTTAATGTGTCTCAGCGTCAAGTACAAAGAATTAAATAAAGATTTGAAGAGACTGGAGATGTTTTTGACAAGCTCAGGTCCGGCAGACCCCGCATGACAACTGCTCAGGAGGAACGTTTGTTGGTTAGAAAATCCAAAGCCAGTCTCTCTACCAAAGGCCTGGTCACCTCAAGTCCCTGTGTCAACTAGAACAGTTTGTAGGATTCTGTATCGAAATGCCTTCATGGTCAAATCAGTGCCCAGAAGCCAGCACTAAACAAAAGGCAATTAAAAAACGTGTGGCATTTGCCAAGTCCCACAGCCTGCTAAACAGATGGATGCTGGAAAAGTGGCAGAAGGTGGATTTCTCTGATGAATCTTCAGTTGAATTACACCACAGCCGCCGCGAATACTGCAGGAGACCTACTGGAGCCTGTATGGATCCAGAAAACAGTTAAGTTTGGTGGTGGAAAGATCACGGTCTGGGGTTACATTCAGTATGGGGGTGTGCAAAACATTTGCAAGGTGGAAAGCAATATCAATGGCCTAAAATATCAAGAAGTATTAGCTACCTCTTACATTCCCAATCATAAAAGGGGTCAAATTCTGCAGCAGGATGGTGCTCCATCTCATACATCCATCTCTACAACAAAGTTCCTCCTGGCAAAGAAGATCAAGGTGCTCAAGAACTGGCCAGCCCAGTCACCAGACATGAAGATCATTTAGCATGTTTGGGGTAGGATAAAAGAGGAAGCTTGGAAGACAAAACCAAAGAATCTAGATGAACTCTGAGAGGCATGTAAGACTGCATTCTTTGCTATTCCTGATTACTTCATCAATAAATTGTATGAATCATTGTTGAACCGTATGGATACAGTCTTTCAAGCTCATGGAAGTCACACAAAATATTAAATATGGCTCTAATAGCACCACAAGTTCATTCACCAATGTTATGCAACATATCTTTGTATTAAAAGTTACCCATTTGTTTGAATTTCACATTACTTTCTGTGAGCGACAAAACTTTTGTCTTGCCAAAATCTGACCTTTCTGTGTTCATTAAATGATCAATATTTCAGCAACTTTATTTTCAGAACCTAAACCAAATTTGGGAGGGTTTCAGCTTTCAAAATAGTAATTTATAAAACCAATGGATGAATTTAAAGTCAGGTTATAAGCTTTTATTTACATAACATGGATAAGCGACAGAACTTCTGTCAGGGAGTGTAATAGAACCCCATGTAGTTGAAGCTTTATACTATCATGTTTGCATTATATGAACGCCTAGTTAGGGTGGAAATCTAAATAGTTTATATGTAAATAGTTACACCTACTGGTTCCACCAACCCAGTATCTGCCCAATGACATATGATACCTGAGTTACAGATCAGTGATGTACTTGCTATACTTGTTTTGTAGTGGACCATTTGGCTGTAATTTGGATGTGTCACACGTCTGTTGCACTCCAGATTAAAGCAGGAAGGGAAACATCTGTGTTTAGACACAAATGGTCAAAGCTGACAGACATATGCACAAATCATGTCTGACGTGTCTGTGATACAATTCCTATTTAGACAATTGTATCACAGATTTCAGACTGGTGGTGGCAGAAGGATAAAAAAAAAAGTTCTGTAGTTACAACCGTAACTACAAAACTTCTAACAATTGGTGGAAATGTCTAGTGTGGCAGAAAAGCAGCAATGAACTCTGAAAACAAACAACATGCCTGCAACCCCGAGCATATGATTTAAAGGGAACCAACCATCAGGATTTCCATTTATAATGTAAAACCAGTGCTATACTGGTGCTAGGATGCTGAATGTAAGCATAGCTTTTGATCTGAGATGGGAGGTTTTATTTCAGAAATATGTGCGAGTAACGTTCTAGCAGTGCACTGCTATTTGATTGACAGGTGCCACAGGAAAGGAATATGTGGATTGGGTCTTGCTATCTATACCTGCTCTGTCTGTCTGTCTGCCTGCACCAGAATTAATGTTTATGACGGCAACGGGGAGGAAGGCCAGGCAAGCAGACAGGTGAGAGAATAGATAGCAAGACCTGACCCACATATTCCTGCCCATGTTGCACCTGTCAATCAAATAGCAGTTCATTGCTGTAACTTTACTTGCACTGATTTCTGAAATAAAACCTCCAATCTTGAACAAAAGTTTTCTTACATTCAGCATCCTAGTGCCAGTATAGCACTGGCTTTACTTGATATATGGATATCCTGATGGTTGGTTCCCTTGAAACCATTAGGACCCCTGAAAAGTCACATGAAAGAAGAGAATGGATGATAAGGCAGTTTTATTGGTTTTATATATATATATATATATATATTTACATATTTTGGATCATGGGATCCAGCTGACTTATAAGAGTACCATGATGAGGATGTTAATGATTTTTTTGGGATATAGGCAAGTAATGTCACATCCAAGTATTTACTATGCTGGCTCAGTGGGTAGCCCTGTGGCTTTGCAGCGCTGGGGTCCTGGGTTCAAATTTACTAAAGACAACATCTGCAAGGAGTTTGTATGTTCTTGTCATGTTTGTGTGGATTGTGAGCCCCAATGGGGACAGTGATAAAGCTCTGTGGAATATAATGGTTCTATACAAGTAATGCATAATAATTACAAAGGCAACACAATACAGTAGGGTCATAATAAAAGTCTGACGGCAGGAGACACAGAATCCAGAGAACCTTCTGTAGATACCTTGGTAGAAGCTAACCCATGAAGGGCTACAAAGCGCCATTGCTAACAGCTGAGTCAACATGCCACCCAGGTATGGTTCAGTAGTCATAACACAGATGTGCAGAACAGTGTTACAACAGTGACAGCCTTACAAGACAAACATAAGTACTCCCATCAGTGACCTACCTGATGACAACAGGCTTCCACTACTTCCACTAATGATTTTCCCTTTACTTCCCATATTTGCAAGTTTCGAAGTCTTCAAGGTCCCAGTCTCTGTTAAATCTATGGCAATTTCACTCAAGCTTCTTGCAGCATGTATTTTGGACTGTTGGGCAAGATACCACATTCAGTTACACAAATCTGTCAATTTCTAAAGGATTTATGACAAAGCACATGCAATATAACCTGCAGCAAGAAATCTATGAACGTGTCCGGGCAGACATGGTTATAAAGGCAGAGACAACTGTAAGGCTACTTTCACACATCAGTTTTTTGCCATCAGGTTCAATCCGGAAAAAAACGGGTTAAACGGATACGGTACCGCATCCGTTTATCCCCCATAGACTTGCATTGTTGCCGGATTGTACCTGATGGCTTTGCGTTGCATCCGTTTTTTTCCGGATGCGGCAAAATAATTGAATGCGGCGGCCGGATACAACGTATCATGTAACGTTTTTTGTCCCCTTAAAAAAACCGCATTCTGCCGGATCCGGCGCAATACGGCATTGTATACAATGGGTGTCTATGCATGCCGGATCCGGCGCAATGCGGTTTAAACCGGATGCGGTGACCGCATCCGGTTTGTTAAACAGAGCATGCGCAAATTTTTTTTTTTCCTCATCACAAAACTTATAAAAGGATCCAGCACATTCTACACACTTCCTGCCGGCTCCTGACTTCAACTTCTGCTGTCCTCCAGTCCAGTGCTCCAGGGAAGAGGTATGTCCACAGTACTGTCCACAGATCACTGCTGTGAGCTGCGTGCATGTACTTAGACATTTTTTTTCTTTTTTTGCAGGTGCAGTGTTGCGGTTCATTTCTGGGCATCCTGTTGCTGGGTCCTTTGATCTTCCGTGGCAGTGCAAGAGTGTTCCTGAGGTAATGTCCACAGTACTGTCCACAGATCACTGCTGTGAGCTGCGTGCATGTACTTAGACATTTTTTTTTCTTTTTTTGCAGGTGCAGTGTTGCGGTTCATTTCTGGGCATCCTGTTGCTGGGTCCTTTGATCTTCCGTGGCAGTGCAAGAGTGTTCCTGAGGTAATGTCCACAGTACTGTCCACAGATCACTGCTGTGAGCTGCGTGCATGTACTTAGACATTTTTTTTTCTTTTTTTGCAGGTGCAGTGTTGCGGTTCATTTCTGGGCATCCTGTTGCTGGGTCCTTTGATCTTCCGTGGCAGTGCAAGAGTGTTCCTGAGGTAATGTCCACAGTACTGTCCACAGATCACTGCTGTGAGCTGCGTGCATGTACTTAGACATTTTTTTTTCTTTTTTTGCAGGTGCAGTGTTGCGGTTCATTTCTGGGCATCCTGTTGCTGGGTCCTTTGATCTTCCGTGGCAGTGCAAGAGTGTTCCTGAGGTAATGTCCACAGTACTGTCCACAGATCACTGCTGTGAGCTGCGTGCATGTACTTAGACATTTTTTTTTCTTTTTTTGCAGGTGCAGTGTTGCGGTTCATTTCTGGGCATCCTGTTGCTGGGTCCTTTGATCTTCCGTGGCAGTGCAAGAGTGTTCCTGAGGTAATGTCCACAGTACTGTCCACAGATCACTGCTGTGAGCTGCGTGCATGTACTTAGACATTTTTTTTTCTTTTTTTGCAGGTGCAGTGTTGCGGTTCATTTCTGGGCATCCTGTTGCTGGGTCCTTTGATCTTCCGTGGCAGTGCAAGAGTGTTCCTGAGGTAATGTCCACAGTACTGTCCACAGATCACTGCTGTGAGCTGCGTGCATGTACTTAGACATTTTTTTTTCTTTTTTTGCAGGTGCAGTGTTGCGGTTCATTTCTGGGCATCCTGTTGCTGGGTCCTTTGATCTTCCGTGGCAGTGCAAGAGTGTTCCTGAGGTAATGTCCACAGTACTGTCCACAGATCACTGCTGTGAGCTGCGTGCATGTACTTAGACATTTTTTTTCTTTTTTTGCAGGTGCAGTGTTGCGGTTCATTTCTGGGCATCCTGTTGCTGGGTCCTTTGATCTTCCGTGGCAGTGCAAGAGTGTTCCTGAGGTAATGTCCACAGTACTGTCCACAGATCACTGCTGTGAGCTGCGTGCATGTACTTAGACATTTTTTTTTCTTTTTTTGCAGGTGCAGTGTTGCGGTTCATTTCTGGGCATCCTGTTGCTGGGTCCTTTGATCTTCCGTGGCAGTGCAAGAGTGTTCCTGAGGTAATGTCCACAGTACTGTCCACAGATCACTGCTGTGAGCTGCGTGCATGTACTTAGACATTTTTTTTTCTTTTTTTGCAGGTGCAGTGTTGCGGTTCATTTCTGGGCATCCTGTTGCTGGGTCCTTTGATCTTCCGTGGCAGTGCAAGAGTGTTCCTGAGGTAATGTCCACAGTACTGTCCACAGATCACTGCTGTGAGCTGCGTGCATGTACTTAGACATTTTTTTTTCTTTTTTTGCAGGTGCAGTGTTGCGGTTCATTTCTGGGCATCCTGTTGCTGGGTCCTTTGATCTTCCGTGGCAGTGCAAGAGTGTTCCTGAGGTAATGTCCACAGTACTGTCCACAGATCACTGCTGTGAGCTGCGTGCATGTACTTAGACATTTTTTTTTCTTTTTTTGCAGGTGCAGTGTTGCGGTTCATTTCTGGGCATCCTGTTGCTGGGTCCTTTGATCTTCCGTGGCAGTGCAAGAGTGTTCCTGAGGTAATGTCCACAGTACTGTCCACAGATCACTGCTGTGAGCTGCGTGCATGTACTTAGACATTTTTTTTTCTTTTTTTGCAGGTGCAGTGTTGCGGTTCATTTCTGGGCATCCTGTTGCTGGGTCCTTTGATCTTCCGTGGCAGTGCAAGAGTGTTCCTGAGGTAATGTCCACAGTACTGTCCACAGATCACTGCTGTGAGCTGCGTGCATGTACTTAGACATTTTTTTTTCTTTTTTTGCAGGTGCAGTGTTGCGGTTCATTTCTGGGCATCCTGTTGCTGGGTCCTTTGATCTTCCGTGGCAGTGCAAGAGTGTTCCTGAGGTAATGTCCACAGTACTGTCCACAGATCACTGCTGTGAGCTGCGTGCATGTACTTAGACATTTTTTTTTCTTTTTTTGCAGGTGCAGTGTTGCGGTTCATTTCTGGGCATCCTGTTGCTGGGTCCTTTGATCTTCCGTGGCAGTGCAAGAGTGTTCCTGAGGTAATGTCCACAGTACTGTCCACAGATCACTGCTGTGAGCTGCGTGCATGTACTTAGACATTTTTTTTTCTTTTTTTGCAGGTGCAGTGTTGCGGTTCATTTCTGGGCATCCTGTTGCTGGGTCCTTTGATCTTCCGTGGCAGTGCAAGAGTGTTCCTGAGGTAATGTCCACAGTACTGTCCACAGATCACTGCTGTGAGCTGCGTGCATGTACTTAGACATTTTTTTTTCTTTTTTTGCAGGTGCAGTGTTGCGGTTCATTTCTGGGCATCCTGTTGCTGGGTCCTTTGATCTTCCGTGGCAGTGCAAGAGTGTTCCTGAGGTAATGTCCACAGTACTGTCCACAGATCACTGCTGTGAGCTGCGTGCATGTACTTAGACATTTTTTTTTCTTTTTTTGCAGGTGCAGTGTTGCGGTTCATTTCTGGGCATCCTGTTGCTGGGTCCTTTGATCTTCCGTGGCAGTGCAAGAGTGTTCCTGAGGTAATGTCCACAGTACTGTCCACAGATCACTGCTGTGAGCTGCGTGCATGTACTTAGACATTTTTTTTTCTTTTTTTGCAGGTGCAGTGTTGCGGTTCATTTCTGGGCATCCTGTTGCTGGGTCCTTTGATCTTCCGTGGCAGTGCAAGAGTGTTCCTGAGGTAATGTCCACAGTACTGTCCACAGATCACTGCTGTGAGCTGCGTGCATGTACTTAGACATTTTTTTTTCTTTTTTTGCAGGTGCAGTGTTGCGGTTCATTTCTGGGCATCCTGTTGCTGGGTCCTTTGATCTTCCGTGGCAGTGCAAGAGTGTTCCTGAGGTAATGTCCACAGTACTGTCCACAGATCACTGCTGTGAGCTGCGTGCATGTACTTAGACATTTTTTTTTCTTTTTTTGCAGGTGCAGTGTTGCGGTTCATTTCTGGGCATCCTGTTGCTGGGTCCTTTGATCTTCCGTGGCAGTGCAAGAGTGTTCCTGAGGTAATGTCCACAGTACTGTCCACAGATCACTGCTGTGAGCTGCGTGCATGTACTTAGACATTTTTTTTTCTTTTTTTGCAGGTGCAGTGTTGCGGTTCATTTCTGGGCATCCTGTTGCTGGGTCCTTTGATCTTCCGTGGCAGTGCAAGAGTGTTCCTGAGGTTGAGGTCCTGTTGTGCGTGGCCTGTAATCAAAAAAATGTCGTCTTCTGGTAGCCCGCCCTTCGGTTCACAAACTGAGGTATTTTTTTTTTTTTGTTTTTTTTTTAAAAAATACAAAAAAAAACATTTTTTTAAATCAACGACATTTACACAGGTGGCCGAAACATCACAGGAGATGCTGCCAGAAGACGACGGAAGGGGTGGAGAAAGACACGGAGCGGGCGATCATAGTGTAAGTTTCATACAGGAATTGTTTACCACAGCACACCAAACATATAAGTAAATAATTTTTTTTTGTTTTCTTCACTAAAGGCTTCAACTTCTAGGGCTCATGATAGAGCTCCCCCAAGACCGTCCCAGGGTCGTCGTCGAGGTGGCGGTGGTCATAGTGTAAGTTTTGTTTTTTTTTTTATTTTTTTTTTTTTCATGTCAGTGTGAATTTTTGTCTATTTTTTTTTTTAATTTCTTTTTTCTTTCTTTGAACAGGCATCCCAGCGTGCTCCCGATTCTGACGGTGAGGAGGCCGGATTTATCAATATCGACCTCCTCATCGATGAAGTTAGAGAGAGGGAGCCGCTGTGGAACATGGCTGACCGCCGCCACGCTGATTCGATCGTAACCCGTCGACTCTGGGACGAGGTATGCCACGCAGCGGTAGAAGGTTGGGGGGAGCTCAATTCTCGTGGCCAGAAGAAACAGCGTAAGTATTCACAGTTCAGTAGGTTATGCTGCATGATGTAATGTGTTGTATACTAACCACTTTCTGCTTTCCACTTTCAGGTGACAAACTTCAGAAGCGGTGGCGGTCTATCAGGGATCGCTTCAAAAAGGAGTTAAATCAAGAGATGCAGGCCCCGAGTGGATCCGGAGGACGCAGATCGAAGTACCGTTACTTTAGAGCGTTGTCGTTCCTCCGGACAACTATGGTGTGCAGAAGGTAAATATTCCACACAATATGTACAAAGTATAATATTTTATGTCAGTTTTTTTTTGCTTTTTTGTTTTTAGTCAGGGCCAATGTATAGCAATTAAATTAATTATTGTTTTGTTTTTCCTCTTTTTAACAGCACCGTCTGCAGCACTCAGGAGCCTGCATCGAACCCGACAGGAGCGATCCCTGAACAGTCCGCCACTGGTGAACACACGCACAGACCCCACCCATCTGAACCTTCCCTTCCATCTACATCTGTCCCATCCACCTGCGCTGGAGCTTCCCGTGAGACTTCATTACCTGAAGCTGCTGGTGATGAGATAGCTTTTCCCCTACCCCACCCCTCTGACACTGCTGCCCTCAGTAGAACACCTTTGGGTTCTGGGCGTCAGCGTCATAGGGGTCAGGAAAAGAGCTATGCGCCAGAGTTCTTGCATCTAAATGCAGCCTTCCAGAACGCCATTCAATTATTATCCGAACAAAATCGTGCATCTTTTAGCTTCCTAAATGCAAATATGGAAAAAAATACACACGAATTATGCACGCGTCTGGACAGGCTGCATTTAGATGCAAGTAAATCTCCCAATCATTGTTTTTTTCAAGCCGTACTAGAGCGCATGGAAAAGCTATCTCTTGACCAGCAGATGCATGTAATGCAAGCCACACGGCAGGCTCTGGGGCAGGTTGACTCCCAACCACCTCCACCCACCCCTACAAGACCACCTGCCCCCCCTCCAGCCATTGTCCCTACTCCCCCTGCTGCCCAGTACCAGCCTGCTGCCCAGTACCAGCCTGCTGCCCAGTACCAGCCTGCAGCCCAGTACCAGCCTGCTGCCCAGTACCAGCCTGATGCCCAGTACCAGCCTGATGCCCAGTACCAGCCTGCGGCCCAGTACCAGCCTGCGGCCCAGTACCAGCCTGCGGGCCAGTACCAGCTCCCAACCACATCTGCCCCTACACTTCCTACCCACTACCACATCTCGCCTTCCACAACCATCATGACCCCAACTCAAACCACTAATTCACCCGCCACCTCTTCTGTCTCCCAATCCCTCCACTCCACCCCTCAATCCTTACCAAATCCCATCCCATCTCCTGGTTTCCCTCTTGGTTTCTCTACCACACCTTCATCTTCTGTTACTTCCCCACCACCACCACCAACACCACTTTCCACCCTCAATACTCCAACTGTGCGTGTGTTCCCACCTGTCAGCCCCTCCAGTACTATCTCCACCCCAAGCCCAAGATTTACAAATTTATAATTTATTTATCTATGTAATAAAAAATAAAAGTTTTTGGTTGAAAAGTATTTATTTGTTCTTGTTTTTTTTGGTGTGAATATTATTTAGCAAGTTAAGTTAATAATAAGGTAATACAAAAACATAACATGTTGTAATTTGACGGGGTAAAAATTACAAATTTTTAAAGCGAGTGAAAGATTAAAATTAACAAGGTTAACAAGATATTATTTAATTTATTTATAATTATTTTTATTTGTTATAAAACTGACGAAAAATCTTACACCATTTGATCTTGCCAATCAACTCTACCTTCTGGGGACACAAAATAGTTAGCATATATGTCACGGATTGTTGAACAGGCAACACTACTCCTAAATCCAGGACTGGTGTAGTCTGACAAAGAGGTGGATTCCAAACTCTGGTCATCCAACGACAAAGGTTCCTTTGTTAAAACAAAATTGTGCAGTACCACACATGCTTTCACTATTTCATCAACAGTTTCAATGTTTAAATTAATGGCTGTTAACAAGACTCGCCATTTGCTGGTTAGTATCCCAAAGGAGCATTCCACCATTCTTCTGGCTCTGGATAATCTGTAATTATATATTTTTTGTGTTTGCGTCAATCCACGGCTTGCATATGGCTTCAATAGATGTTGGGATAGTTGAAAGGCTTCGTCGGCCACAAAAACAAAGGGCATTGGGGGCTCACATGTGCCAGGAAGAGGTCTTGCAGGAGGGAAATCAAAAGTATTCCCATAGATTCGCCGCCCCATTGGGGACATTTTAAAGACCTGAGAGTCATTGGATCTCCCATATGCGCCAATGTCCACTGAGATGAATTTGTATTCCGCATCCGTTATTGCCATTAGGACAATTGAAAAATACTTTTTATAATTGTAGTATTCTGACCCCGAAGCAGCAGGTTTCACAATTCTGATATGTTTGCCGTCCACTGAGCCAAGGCAATTTGGAAACTGACAAATGTTATAGTATTGTTCAGCAATTGCAAGCCATCTTTCCCTGGTGGGCTGGGGGATGAAATCCTCATGGAGGCAATCCCACAAGGCTTGGCAAGTGTCTCTAATGATTCCCGAGATGGTGGAAATTCCTAGTCGAAACTGGTAGTGGAGGGATGAAAGCGACTCTCCAGTTGCAAGGAATCTGTAAAGGAAAGACAATAATTATAAAAAAATAATAGCAAACACATTACAGTTAAAAGTCAATTTACAGGAGGATACAATTTAAAAAAAAAAAAACTTACCTAAGCGTAACCAGCAAACGCTCCTCGGGTGCTATAGAGAACCGGCTGTAGGTGTCCGTTTTACGGATGTTGTCCGCAACAAGGCCAAGGAGGACGTCAAAATTATTCACTGCCATCCGGACATAGCTTGTGAATTTTTCATGGTTTCCACGGAGCTCCAGGTATAGGGTTGAAAACACCCCACGTGTCAGTCTCTGGGCAGTCAGGGGATGGATCCAAAAGCGTCGATGTCGCTGACGCCTCAGTCGCTGTCGCTCCTTTTCTCTGACGATGATAGCCAAGCGATTTGCCTCAAATATAAAATCTGCAGCGATCTTTGTGTAATTTGCAAGAATAGCATCCATGGTTTCTGCTTGCCTCTGTCTTCATTCTGTAATATATGCTTCAAAATACTGTATATATACTATATGTTCCCAATAGCCAATCAGAGTACGGAACTCGTTAATTGTTTGTTTAGTGTTAAAAAAACGGATCCGTTAAAAAACGGACATAACGGATGCAAAACGGATGCAAACCGGACCCACCGGATCCGTTTTTTAACGGATCCGTTCTAAACGGATCCGTTAAAAAACGGATCCGGTGGGTCCGGTTGGCTCCGGTTTGCACAACAAAAACGGAAACGTTGGATACGACAAAAAAAAGGACTGTGCCTGAATACAGAAAACTGATGTGTGAAAGTAGCCTAACTCTAAGCACATGGATTCTTCAAGGTATGTACACCCTTATGAGAATAAAGGATTCTGAAATAGGCTCTAAGCAAAAAGCATTTATTGTTTGATGTTCCGTGTGTACATTTATTTAAGCGAAAGTCATTTATGCATTAAGACATAGAGATAGATCTGGATGAAGACCCATCAAGCCTTACTGCTTCTTCCCTGACCTTTGCTGAGGACCTGCATACAACACAAGGCCGGACAGACCCAGAGAAACCACAGCTGTTACTTACTAGAAACCTTTGTGATTTAGATTTCACAGAGGTCAACGTTGGATTAACACTGCTGACAGCATAGAAAGAAAAAAAACAACCAGGAGACACGCAGATATTTCGCAGTCTGCATAATTAACCACATTTTTCTAATATTTTTTAACTTGTCTGTAGTTTTTTTTCATTTTCATCCCTGAGCAGAGGAGCTACTGCAGCCCTATTGTATTGTGAGTGTATATAGACAAAATACAAAGAGACCAGTGTACACAGAGGGTTCATGGCGTTCTGTACGGATGGATGTGCGTAGAATCCTGGGAGTAGCGATGACTTACAGGCAGCTGATTTTATGAGATGACTCGATGAAAAATGAGGAAGCACAGTAGATGGAAGTCTCCCCGCTCACGTAGCTCTGACATTTGCTTTACACCCACATGCTATCAGTGTGATTGATTGCTCAAGGATGAACTAGTCACATTTTTGACATTTCATCACTCCCCATACCCTCTTTTCAAAGAAATGCCTGCAAGCAGCTCTGAAAACTTTGAAGTCATTCTTAGTCAAAAAAACCAGTCTCAAATTCTCTGGTATTTATACAGATCACATAATTCACTACGGCCAATATTTCCTATGATTTCTGGAACTGATGAATCTGGTCGGCCCAGAATTTATCCAAATCACAGCACAAGACATAGCATTTACTGAATTACTGGATTGTATACATTTCTCACGTGTTTTACCTGCAATAAAGATTTTTTCCTTCCCTGCTACTTACATAGCACTACATAAGAACACACTCAAGAGATACCCTTTATACAGATCTGTTGGTTATCCTCGTGACTAATGATGATAAATTGGGATTTGGATATAGGGGTAAATAGCATTCAAAATTTATTTTCTGGAGCAGTGGCTTCAGGGCGAATATCAAGTTATATTCTCTCTGAAGCCACTTATTTCCAGTCATCAGTACGGTGCAGTTACAGTCACTGCTCGCTCAGTGAGGGCACTGTAATCTCTCCCCGGCATATTCAATGACAGTCAGCTCGGCAGCGTATGTGTACAGAGCTGGATGTCAATCAAAGCATAGGGGGAGTGATTATAGTATAGTGAGTAGTGACTGTAATATCTCCCTGCACCACATGGATGACTGGAAGTGGTAGAATATAACTTAGTTTCTTCCCTGTAGCTGCTGTTCCAGTAAGGCAGTCAGTTGTGGTTTAAATGATATTTAGCTTCAGATTACCACTATATATTCAGGTAAACAGTGCTGTTGGGGGGTGACAGATTCCCTTTAAAAGGCTACACTGTCTTGTTTCCAAATCCTACTTTATCATGAGTCTTGAGCATCACATCAGATCTTTGGTTAGATTCTCTTCAAAGAAAGCAACATTAACTGAAAAAGTGATAACTTGCTTATCGCTGGGGGTCCAACCAATGGGATCAATCCTAGAATGGGGCTTTGAAATACTCAGCTCGAATGGAGTGATAGGTGCACAGGCATGCCACTGATCCATTCATTGCCTATGGAATTGCCGGAGATTGTGAAGCGCTGTCCTACGGTGTTAAGTGCCAAGTTGGGTATAACACTTTAATATGCCTTGGATGCCCAAGTCATTGGCACAATACCAATTGATTAAAACAGACATCCTATCAGATTACCTTGAAAATGTCTGTGTGTGTGGATGGAAGTATGAAACATGTCTACCAGATGTTAGAGAATAAAATATAAAGTGATCATTCAGTATTGCACCGGCGTTCATTTCTAGATTTCATTTTTTTGAAGTGCTCTACATTGCAGTTCCTGTAAAAGTGAAGTATTTGACATTTCCAGTCAAGAACACATAGTGGCAGCTTGACATAACTGGAATAGTTCTGTGATTGAATGTCAGCCATAGCTCCTAGCATTGGTATTTCTTCTTAGCGAATGTATGCGACTTCCTACATACGTGTGCTAGTGGTATAGTCACTGATTGACAACTACGCTTGGCTTCAATAACAGTCATTTCCATTAACTTTATGCCACACACTGATATAATAGAAAAGCCTCGCTCAGCCTTGATGTAGAGAACTGGTAAAAAAAATACAAAAGATACACTACTAGAATTTAGAAGGGCAAAGGGTTCCATAAATAATGTTCCCATGGGGTCAGGATATGACAGGAAACATTTGGAAAAACCATACCCATCGGAAGGATATTGACTGAATGTTAATGGATTCTAGAATCTCCAAGATGTCACTTGAAAGATTGATATATATGTGACCTTGTGATCCTCATGTTATTGTCTCATGATATCATGGCTCCTAGACAGGAAACCTAATCAGCTCCGCAATAAACCGCGGAATGAGTCGCTTACCTTGCTTTGTTTCCTATCCAGATAGAATTGGTGTTGGCTAATGGCCATAGCCCAAATCGACTTTATGAGAGCAGCACATGCATACCACGTGTGCACAGCAATCCCGCCATGTCCAAATGTCCTCCTGGTAACAGATGCCCTGCACATAGAGAAATGAGCTGTGATTTCCCTTAGACACATCAGAAAGACAGGAGAGCAGGAAGTATAAATCAGTTTACAACGGAGCTGAACAGAAACAGCTTACATCCGGGCAGGCCCATAATCAAACTGGTCACTGGTTCCCATTAACCCCTGGTCATCTAAGAAGAAACTGGCAGCATCAAGCCCAATAAAACACAGGAAAAAGTCATATTGTAGTTCAAAAGTAATTGTATATTCACCTACACTTATGACTTTGTGCATACAAGTACAATTACTAATGAAAGTTATCATATCTACTGAGCATTTAATATTCTGTATAATGTAATCGTGGTGGCATACACTAGAGCACTCAGTGCCCATCAAGGCTGGCAAAGCACATGACATACAGTATGCTCTGCCTATTAGCTGTCTGAAAAAGCTCAAAATTTGCCCTTAGCACTAAAATTAGACACTATTCATTGATAGCACAAGAGATTAATATCTTCCCATGGAATACCCAGCAGACAAAAAATTCTACATGGCTCTAGGAGAATGTACTGGATCATAAATGTAAGACAATAACCATTACTCGGAATAAAGTTGGGCATACACATTATTAGATGGTTGTTGGTCGAATGATGCTTTGGTTGATCGTTTCACCGACAGTCATCTCAGCTTGTTTTCTATGAGAAAGTCGCCAACAGACATTATGCCAGAGGCTTTTCTCAAGGAGAACAAAACCATTGGCAGTCCCAAATCGTGCGGAAGATGAACATTTTCACCCATGATCAGTAGGCCATTTGGAGTGTGGGCCAGACTCATCAATATCGGTTGGTTCAGCCAACTTTTGTCTAATATGTATGTGACCCGTAAGAAAACGCATTAGGTGTAGGCAATTATTGCACTTACAGCTACCGAACAACTACAACTTGTATCACACCTTTCACAATACACATGGAGCAAGTATAGAAATGCTCCTTTCATGAGAAGTTGGGTTATTACTGCCGTATTACACCCATTAGGCTTGTAACTGACATACACCATTATGTGTAATAATGACAGACAAGGCTCACTATTGGGTGTCTAACCTTTTGTAGGTGGAACCGGTTAGTTTGGATGGTGTGTATATATGACAGGATTTAAAATAAAATTGGCAAAAAAAAAAGGAAACAGCACTGATTCTGTAAAGGCGCCAGCCCCAGGGGGAAATACAGCCAGGTGCAGAATTTGTCTACAGAAATCAAACACCAGACAGTTATATAAAGAATATGCTGAGCTTGACGTGACTTTGCATACACAAGATCTATAACTAAGCCGAATACAACTTTCAGCTATTGTCGATGTAAACCTGGGTTATTATCATTTGCAAAGTGGAGTGATGACAGAGCTTCGGGACAGTCCCCACCCTACTAATATTTATTGTGACCTGCTTCCTACATCAATTAAAGCTAATATTTTATCTTAATTATTCTCTCCAGTTCTGAATTATTGATGAACTACACATAGTGCGGAGCAAGTGGGTGACTTATAACGATGCTAGGTCCCAAGCATCATTTTAGGCCTATTACAGACCAGTTACAATCATAATCGTTCTAACACTTTGTGCAATATATTCTTGTTAGTAAAAATACAGTATTTCTTCCTAAAATCAATGCCGTTATAGGAAAATCACTGTATAAGGGCTTATGCAGACGTCTGTGAGTGAGCAAGCAACACAATGCACGGACTGTCCAAAGCACTCCCTACCCAAACTCTACAGCCCCATAGGCATATACAGTCATGGCTGAAAGTCTTAGCACCCTTGAAATTGCTCTAAAAAAATGAAGTATGTCTTCCAAAAAATTAATGTAATTACACATTTTGTCACACACGTTTAATTCCTTTGTGTGTTGGAACACCACAAAAAAGGGGCAAAAATTGGACAGAATTTCAAATAAAACCCCCAAATTGGGCTGATCAATATTGTTTGCACCCTCAACTTAATATTTGCTTGCATACCCTTTGGTATAAATAAAAAAATGTAATTGTGTACTATAACCATCAAAAAGCTTCTTACATCTCTCACCTGGAATTCTGGACTCTTCTTTTGCAAACTGCTCCAGGTCTCTTATATATGAAGGCACCTTCTCCCAACAGCAATTTTAAGATCTCTCCACGGGTGTTCAATGGGATTTATATCCGGACTCATTGCTGGTCACTTCAGAACTCTCCAGCGCTTTGTTTCCATCCATTTCTGGATGCTTATTGAAGTATGTTTGGGGTTATTATCCTGGTGGAAGACCCATGAAGTAGGACACAACCCAGCTTTCCGACACTGGGCACTACATTGTGACCCAAAATCCTTTGGTAATATTCATATTTCATTATGCCTTGTACACAGTCAAGGCCCATAGTGGCAGAGGCAGCAAAACAACCCCAATACATCTTTGAACCTCCACCATATGTAACTGGTAGTACTTATTTTTTATCTTTGTAGGCCTCATTCCATATTTGCTAAACAGTAGAATGATGTGCCTTACCAAAAAGCTCTATCTTGGTCTCATCTATCCACAAGATGCTTTTCCAGAAGGAATTTTGGCTTACTCAGATATATTTTGGCAAACTACAGTCTAGCTTTCTATATCTCTGTGTCAGCAGTGGGGTCCTCTTCGGTCTCCTTCCATAGCGTTTCTTTTCACTCAAATGTCGACAGAATGTTCACTTTGACACTGATGTACCCTGAGCCTGCAGGTCATCTTGAATTTCTTTGGATCTTGATTGGGGTGGCTTATCCACCACTATACTACATTGTAACCTTTCTTCAATTTTTCTCTCCGTCCATGTCGAGGGAGATTAGCTACAGTACTATGGGTTGTAAACTTCTTCATTATGTTGCACATAGTGGCCAAAGGAACATCAAGATTTCTTAAGATGGACTTGTAACCTTGAGATTGTTGATATTTTTCAACAGTTTGGGTTTTCAAGACCTTAGAAAGTTCTCTTCTCCTCTTTCTGTTCTCCATGGTTTTTATGGCAGACACAGACAAACAATGCAAAGATTAAGTCAACTTCTCGCCTTTTAACCTGGTTTCAGATGTGATTTTCATATTGCCCACACCTGGTAATAATTGCCACAGATGAGTTTAAATGTGCATCACATGCTTGAAACAAAGTTGTTTTCCCACAATTTTGGTGCTAACAATTTTGACCAGCTAATTGTTGAGGTTTTGTGTAATATGTCCAATTTGCATTTTGTTGGGTGTTCTTCCAATACACTCAAAAGGAAATAAATATGTGTAATTGCAATAAATATCTGGGAGTTTGGGTTCAGAGACCCACATAAAGTCTGTACATTATGGTCCATTCGCTGACTGAATTTCATATACAATTGAATAAGAACTTAAATCAGCATCCATTGAAACATGATCTATATACTGAATAATCTGTGAGAAAGTGCCTACAACCAGGTGATGTCAATGCCATAACATAATGCTCTGTATTGTGCAACTTCTCTATATGTAGAGCGAAAACCCAACTCAACACAGTGTGAATGAAGCCTTAAACTTAGATATTAATGTAACAGACTTGGCTACAACAAATCTCACATATTTTACATGCAAATTTTGATGCAGATTAGGCTTAGGGGTACTTTGCACGTTGCGACATCGCTACTGCGATCTCATCGGGGTCAAATCGAAAGTGACGCACATCCGGCGCCGGTAACGATGTTGCAACGTGTAAAGCCTAGAAGTACCGATAAACGATCACAAAAGCGTCGAAAATCGGTGATCTGTGTAGGGTCGGTCATTTCCATAATTTCGCTGCAGCGACAGGTACGATGTTCCTTGTTCCTGCGGCAGCACACATCACTGTGTATGAAGCCGCAGGAGCGAGGAATATCTCCTTACCTGCGTCCCGCCTGCAATGAGGAAGGAAGGAGGTGGGCGGGATGTTTACGTCCCGCTCATCTCCGCCCCTCCGCTTCTATTGGCGGCCTGCCGTGTGACGTCGCTGTGACGCCGCACGACCCGCCCCCTTAGGAAGGAGGCAGGTCGCCGGCCAGAGCGACGTCGCAGGGCAGGTAAGTGCGTTTGAAGCTACTGTAGCGAACATTATCGCTACGGCAGCTATCACAAGAGATCGCATCTGCGACGGGGGCGGGGACTATCATGGTCGGCATCGCTACAATCGGCTAGCGATGTCACAGCGTGCAAAGTACCCCTTAGACTTGATGCAGATTTCACCCTGGCAAATTCTGCATGTCACACAAATTAATTTGCGGCAGATTTTCTATGGTCAAATCCATAGCAACAAATATTCACATGAGGCAAATTTGTCCCCGAAAAGCATACAATTGTCTGAGTCTAATTCTGCAACATATATGTGTATTTCTGCCAACCTGTTTCAAATGAATCATACAGTTGCAGATTATTTTACCAACAAATCTGATGCATGTGAACATATCCATAAGAGTCTGATGGTCCATTTAGACAAGCCATCGGCAAATTATCATTTCTATGAAACCTGGCCTGTCTACACAGTCTGTCATTGAACAAGTAACACAATTTATTCAAAGTGTTTTATGTATATATAAATATCATTGTTATCGCCAGCACATCTCTAAGCGTAAACACAATATGTGCTGCCGATAACATGATACTCCATGGGAACAGAATAATCCCATTAGCGTTTGGTCTGTCCCCATCACTGTTTTGTAGGCCTGTGTAAACAGGACAGTAAACAACTGCCAATCGGCTTGTGTAAAACAGATTGGCGGTCGTTTTATGGCATGGACTGGCCTGTCTAAATCAGCCAAAAGATAGGTAAAACAGATTGGTGGTCGTTTTATAGCATGGATTGGCCTGTCTAAATCAGCCAAAAGATAGGTAAAACAGATTGGTGGTCGTTTTATGACATGGACTGGCCTGTCTAAATCAGCCAAAAGATAGGTAAAACAGATTGGTGGTCGTTTTATGGCATGGATTGGCCTGTCTACATGAGCTAAAAGATAGGTACCAATGCTCCTGCCAAAACTGGGTTCTCAGTTTTCATAGAAAATCTTTTTAATTATACTCTGAAATGAAGATGTATAATTGCTGGCACACTATGTGATTGGTGTGCCAGTATCTCCCTCCCAACTAAGTGAGCAGTCTGGTGATGAATTTGGCGCCGGCTAAAACAAACAAAAAAAACACCACACCATATTTGACCACTTGCCAAATCTAGTGATCTGGTGTCACTCTTTGATTACGTTCATACGACCATATTTTCAGTCCAATGAAAAATACTTGACAGCCCAGTGTTATTCAACAGGGCTGTTCAGATGAACAATATTTTTTTCACAAACCAAATATCCCGGGAAAAATAAAAATAAATAAAATACAGCATGGACTATTTTCTTGCAGATTTTGAATGAGACTTTTTTTTCGAAAAAATCTGAACCTTATACCATGCATTCTAAACAAATATATTGCAATTCTTTAACATGGGAATCGGTGTTTGGTCTTCTAAATTTTAATAACTACTGATGTATAGAAACGGATTGCTTATTGATGATAATACAGATATAAAAACATTGGTTTTTTTCCTGGATGAAACCTGGACTTTTTTTATATACTCATGTGAACTTAGGCATAGAGTATAATGTAATTTCTGTAAGACGAGATTATCTTTCTTTGTAAGTATAACACCAGATCTAAACAAATAAATACCCGTTAATAGATTATACATGTGGTTACACCTCAAAATCCCGTCGTACTATGCAATAATAAAAAGTAAAACTGAGTTTTTGCAGTATAATAAATTCTGTGACTATCTAGGTCATAAAATCGGAGTTGTTTTAACTGACAACTAATTGAAGTGCTAGAAGCTGGGAGGTGGTGGATCCAGCCCAGCTCTGAACGCTTACTGAGTAACTTTTACTACAGGGGCAGAGGTTATGTGCTGGAGACCTCACGCACTTAGTTTCCTATAACAAACTATGTCAACACAAACCTTTATTGGCACCGAGTACTAGGAATTACAAGTGTTCTACACTAAAAATCACTGCATCTTCCAATCACATCTTTTGCCATCACAGATTTTAGGTGTTCCCCAAAAAGCTACATAAGACAAGAAAGAGTCTCTTACCTGCGAGGATCATGAACTTCCACCGAGAACTTCTTTTCTCTGAAGTACAGGTTTTCCAATTGTCTCCATTGAAAGATCTAGACAAGAGCACAGCTGGAATCAGTCATCTTCAATATCAGAACTATCCCAAAATCACAGCTTCTCAAATCCTCCGCATTGACTAGAGACTGTAACTTTGTATCCCAGAAGCAGAGCACATTGCTATCTGTTCCTTTTGTGTAATTTGCAGCTCCAAGATTCTTTATTTCCCTACAAGTCTGAGGCAAGAACTAGGAAGAATGAAAAAAGAAGTCTTGGGAGCAAGCAGTAGCCATCTGCGAGCGCTGCTTCCTCCTTTCACAGTGGTGGAATGGCAAGGAATTCAAATTCCCCTGCCTCCCATTGGAACAGCCACTTCCTGCCCACTAAATGTGTAATAGTCCCTGACAAGCACTATAGCTGGAAACAGCTTCTACAAACCCAGCACAGGGCGGGGGCTGAGGGCTGACCTTAATTCAAGGCAAGGCAACATGAGATAACAATGTGAGCTTGTAAAAGTCACTCCAAATATTCACTCTGTGCAGCTTTGCTCAAGAAAGCACTAAGCTGGTAGAAAGCAAGCGAGGGGAAAAGGCTGGGTAGCCGAGGGGAAAAGTTTAAAGGTGGTAGGTTAATGTGACCCTGGTGCTGTTTCCATTTGGGATCTGTAAAAAATGATAAGTCTGAGCTTGTATTGTAGTTATTATTATACGCAAGATATTTTTAGTTCCCAGAAACATTTATTAACATTCAATCAGAACAACATTTATCCTGTGTAAATTCACCAAAAGGTCAACGATCTAACTACAATGTAGTGTTTATCAACCCTATTGTCCCTAGATAAATATTATTTCCATTTTTGTAGATTTTGATAAAGAGACATTTTATCTAAACACTTGAATGCCAATAAAAGGTTCTACCATTTGAGTGATATATTTATTGGAAGACCAGGTAAAATATACTCACTAGATTTGGGAACACTAAGGGTAAGTTCACACAATGCGTTTTTCGCGGCGTTTTTGCGCAGTTTTCGGGTGCGTTTTCGCTCAGAAAACTGCATGACTTTGCTTCCCCAGCAAAGTGTATGAGTTTTCATTTTTGCTGTCTGCACACAGCGTTTTTTTTCAGCTGCGTTTTTGTGGTGCCACAAAAATGCAGCATGTCAATTATTCCCGCGTTTTTCACTGCGTTTTCCACCCATTGAGGGCAATGGGATGTTGAAAGACGCAATGAGAAACGCAAATAGGTGCGTTGTGGTGCGTTTTAGTGCGTTTCTAAGACCAAAAACGCAGCTATAAACGCAGGAGGTGGGTAGTAAAGTGACATGTACAGGAAGAGGATTCCTTCTGTCAGTAAACACAGACGCGTGAATCCTCCCGGTACCGTCACCGCCGCTTCCACCTCCCATCCTGTGCATGTATGCTACCGTGCGGCGTCATGTCTGGGCGGGAGGTGGAGGCAGCTGCAAAATCAAAAGTGAACAGTCGAAAAAAAAATAAAAGTCATACTCACCTGTCTGCAGACTCCCGGTGCCATGCCCGCTCCCATCTCCTCTTCCTGGTACCACCGCCGCTCCGGCTGTGTGCAGTCTCCCCGGGTACGTATGCCTGCAGGATGCAGGACCTGGCGATGGATCACCTGATGCAGTCACCTGATGCATCAGCTGATCGTAAGTCTCGGGCTGACGCCAGCGCCCGGCCGGTTTAACCTATCCGCGGATGCGTCAGGAGACTTCATCCCTAATTACCGGCAGCTGCTGCAGCGATCGGACGGGATCAGAAGACTCCGCTGCAGGAGCTGCCGGTAATCAGCACATAAGTGAGTATTTTTTTTTTCTTTTGCACCGATGCATCTTCTGATTGTATAAATGGCTTTTATACAATCAGCTGATGTGTGATGTGATTCAGGCACTTGATCCTGACACATCATCTGATCGCTTTGCCTTCCAGCAAACCGATCAGATGATATTGGATCCGGATTGGATGGCGCAGGACCCTGCCCCAGGATTACTGCGGAGGGGGGTTCTTTATTTCAATAAAGATGGAGTCACTAATTGTGTTGTGTTTTAATTCTAATAAAAATATTTTTCTGTGTGTTGTGGTTTTTTTATCTTTACCAGAAATTCATGGTGGCGATGTCTAATATTGGCGTGACACCATGAATTTCGGGCTTAGGGCCAGCTGATAATATACAGCTAGCCCTAACCCCATTATTACCCAGTGAGCCACCCGGCATCAGGGCAGCTGGAAGAGTTGGATACAGCGCCAGAAGATGGCGCTTCTATGAAAGCGCCATTTTCTGGGGTGGCTGCGGACTGAAATTCGCAGCGGGGGTGCCCAGAAAGCATGGGCACCCTGCATTGTGGATTCCAATCCTCAGCTGCCTAGTTGTACCCGGCTGGACACAAAAATTAGGCGAAGCTCACATCATATTTTTTTTTAATTATTTCATGAAATTCATGAAATAATTAAAAAAAAAGGGCTTCTCTATATTTTTGGTTCCCAGCCGAGTACAAATAGGCAGCTGGGGGTTGGGGGCAGCCCGTACCTGCCTGCTGTACCCGGCTAGCATACAAAAATATGGCGAAGCCCACGTCATTTTTTTTGTTTGGGGGGGCAAAGAAATCCTGCATACAGTCCTGGAAGGAGGATGCTGAGCCTTGTAGTTCGACAGCTGCTGTCTGCTCTCCTGCATACACTATTGGATGGAGGATGCTGAGCCTTGTAGTTCTGCAGCTGCTGTCTGCTCTCCTGCATACACTATTGGATGGAGGATGCTGAGCCTTGTAGTTCTGCAGCTGCTGTCTTCTCTCCTGCATACTCTATTGGATGGAGTATGCTGAGCCTTGTAGTTCTGCAGCTGTCTGCTCTCCTGCATACACTATTGGAGAATGAAGAACATATTGAAGAAGGAAATGACATCAGACCTTTTTTTTTTGTTCACTGATAAAAAATGCATAAAGACGCAGTGAGGAAAAATGAAAATGCAGCAAAACGCAGCAAAAAAACCGCACCAAATCGCGGCAAAATGCGCGCGTTTTTGCCGCGGGTGCGTTTTTGTGCGGTTTTTGCCACACAAAATGCACAAAAACGCAGCGTCAAAAAAACGCAGTGTGTGAACCTAGCCTAAAGGCCCCATCACACACAGAGACAAATCTTTGGCAGATCTGTGGTTGCAGGGAAGTCATGGACATATTGTTCCATTTGTACACAACCACAAGCCTGGCACTGATTGTCCACAATTTCACTGCAACCACAGATGCCGCAGATTTATCTCTGTGTGTGACAGGGCCTTTAGGCTCCTTCATCATGCAGGTATAGGAAACTTTGGAAAAATGTCAGATGAAGGAGCCTCTGTGCTTCCAAAGCGTGCAATATAATTTTTCTGGTCAAAAAAGGTATCACTCCTAGATGTCTATTTTAGCATAAAAGTATTTGCATAGAGTTTTCTGGCTAAGACGGTACGTTCAAGAGGTTGTCCACTATTTTTAGGTCATTAACGTCCGACTATCCAGAGTCCGACACCTGGAACCCCCGCTGCTACCAGTGCCGGCGGCGGCAGCAGGCAGGTGGAAATGCTTAGTTCCGGAGCTGCACTGTTTTCTGATAGTGGCCTCGGCCAGGTACTACATATTCGCCTCCTATTGATTTGAATAGGAGGCGGATGTGCAGCACCCGGCACCGGCCACTATCAGCTGTCAGTACAGCTCTGGAATTGAGCATTTCCGGCTGCCTGCTGACGCCACCGGCACCAGGGACAGGTGATCAGTGGGGGTGCCGGGTGATGGAATCCAGCCAATCAGACATTGATGACCTATCCTAAGGGGTACTTCACACACAGCGAGATTGCTGCTGAGATCGCTGCTGAGTCACGGTTTTTGTGACGCAGCAGTGACCTCATTAGCGATCTCGCTGTGTGTGACACTGAGCAGCGATCTGGCCCCTGCTGTGAGATCGCTGCTCGTTACACACAGCCCTGGTTCGTTTTTTTATTGTTGCTCTCCCGCTGTTAAGCACACATCGCTGTGTGTGACAGCGAGAGAGCAACAATCCTGAAAGTGCAGGGAGCAGGAGCCGGCGTCTGACAGCCTGCGGTAAGCTGTAACCAAGGTAAACATCGGGTAACCAAGGTGGTTACCCGATATTTACCTTCGTTACCAGCCTCCGCCGCTCTCGCTGCCAGTGCCGGCTCCTGCTCCCTGCACATGTGGCTGCAGTACACATCGGGTAATTAACCCAATGTGTACTGTAGCTAGGAATGCAGGGAGCCAGCGCTAAGCAGTGTGCGCGGCTCCCTGCTCTCTGCACATGTAGCTGCAGTACACATCTGGTAAATAACCCGATGTGTACTGTAGCTAGGAGCGCAGGGAGCCAGCGCTCAGTGTGCACGGCTCCCTGCTCTCTGCACATGTTGCAGCACAGCGACGCGTGTCGTTATGATCGCTGCTTCGGCTGCTGTGTTTGACAGCTAAGCAGCGATCATAACAGCGACTTACAAGGTCGCCGTTACATCACAGAAAATGGTGACGTAACAGCGACGTCGTTGTCGCTGTCGCTTAGTGTGAACCCAGCTTTAGGATAGGCCATTCATGTAAAAGCAGTGGACAATCCCTTTAATATAATATATTTTTGTCATTGTATATTGTAAAGGGTATGTGCGGACGTGTGAGTTTTTGGTGCAGAAATATTTTGCACCAAAAAAGCACCTTGTGGCAGAAAAACACACAAAAACACAAGGTTTTTGGTGCGTTTTTTGTGCCATGCTTTTTTGTGAAATCAATGGCTTCAAGAGCTAAAAACATGCTGACATGCTGCAGACATTTTCTACACCCCAAACTGCAAGAAAAAAAGAAGCAACGTGTGCACAACACTTCAGAATTCTCATTGACTTTGCTAGCATAAGGATAGACATCCAAATTTGGGCAACAAACTGTACCAAAAAATGCATAGAAAAACTGCACCATGTGCACAAGGCCTTAGGCTATGTGCGCACGTTGCGTAAAAACATTCAGTTACGCTGCGCTTTGTAGCGCAGCGTAACTGCATGCGTCCAGCGTCCCCTGCACAGTCTATGGAGATTGTGCAGGGGCCGTGCGCACGTGGCGTCTAAGAGCGCAGCGCTTCGGCTACTGCCGAAGCGCTGTGCAAAAAGAAGTGACATGTCACTTCTTTCCTGCGCTTTGCCGGCAGCTCCTGCTCTGTCTATGGCAGGAGCTGCAGGCAGAGCGCATGGAATCGGCGCTCACTACGGACATTTCTGCAGCGATCTAAAGCGCACATGTGCTCTTCAGATCGCTGCAGAAATATCTGCAGGGCTAGTACGCAACGTGCGCACATAGCCTTATAGTGACATGTACAATGAATATGCTTGCCTAGTGCATGGGTCCGAGGCAAAACATTGGTAGCAATGAGGATGCTGACAACTAAGTGTTTTCACAGCGTTTTGGACGCAGCATGCTTCAGCTACGTCCAAAACGCTGCGATGTACAGTACAAGCACAAGAAATCCCGTGGCCACTGTGCTTGTTTTTTCCACAGCAAACACTGACCTGTGGTGCGACTTTCCGAGCTTCAGTATGTCAATTGTTTGCTGTGGAGTCGCAAGCGTCCTCCATAGGGAGAACAGAAGAAAGAGACCGCAACTGCCCGAACCCTAATGGTAGGCACGAGCAGCTGCGGTCTCCTACGGAGGAGACTTGCGGCCCCGCAGGTCAGGACCCGACACGTCCAGGACGCATCAAGTCCTGATCGTGGGCACGTACCCTAGGACTAAAGTCTTTCCCAATATTTGCCTCTATACAAATACCTACAGTTAGGTCCAGAAATATTTGGACAGTGACACAAGTTTTGTTATTTTAGCTGTTTACAAAAACATGTTCAGAAATACAATTATATATATAATATGGGCTGAAAGTGCACACTCCCAGCTGCAATATGAGAGTTTTCACATCCAAATCGGAGAAAGGGTTTAGGAATCATAGCTCTGTAATGCATAGCCTCCTCTTTTTCAAGGGACCAAAAGTAATTGGACAAGGGACTCTAAGGGCTGCAATTAACTCTGAAGGCGTCTCCCTCGTTAACCTGTAATCAATGAAGTAGTTAAAAGGTCTGGGGTTGATTACAGGTGTGTGGTTTGGCATTTGGAAGCTGTTGCTGTGACCAGACAACATGCGGTTTAAGGAACTCTCAATTGAGGTGAAGCAGAACATCCTGAGGCTGAAAAAAAAGAAAAAATCCATCAGAGAGATAGCAGACATGCTTGGAGTAGCAAAATCAACAGTCGGGTACATTCAGAGAAAAAAGGAATTGACTGGTGAGCTTGGGAACTCAAAAAGGCCTGGGCGTCCACGGATGACAACAGTGGTGGATGATCGCCGCATACTTTCTTTGGGGAAGAAGAACCCGTTCACAACATCAACTGAAGTCCAGAACACTCTCAGTGAAGTAGGTGTATCTGTCTCTAAGTCAACAGTAAAGAGAAGACTCCATGAAAGTAAATACAAAGGGTTCACATCTAGATGCAAACCATTCATCAATTCCAAAAATAGACAGGCCAGAGTTAAATTTGCTGAAAAACACCTAATGAAGCCAGCTCAGTTCTGGAAAAGTATTCTATGGACAGATGAGACCAAGATCAACCTGTACCAGAATGATGGGAAGAAAAAAGTTTGGAGAAGAAAGGGAACGGCACATGATCCAAGGCACACCACATCCTCTGTAAAACATGGTGGAGGCAACGTGATGGCATGGGCATGCATGGCTTTTAATGGCACTGGGTCACTTGTGTTTATTGATGACATAACAGCAGACAAGAGTAGCCGGATGAATTCTGAAGTGTACCAGGATATACTTTCAGCCCAGATTCAGCCAAATGCCGCAAAGTTGATCGGACGCCGCTTCATAGTACAGATGGACAATGACCCCAAGCATACAGCCAAAGCTACCCAGGAGTTCATGAGTGCAAAAAAGTGGAACATTCTGCAATGGCCAAGTCAATCACCAGATCTTAACCCAATTGAGCATGCATTTCACTTGCTCAAATCCAGACTTAAGACGGAAAGACCCACAAACAAGCAAGACCTGAAGGCTGAGGCTGTAAAGGCCTGGCAAAGCATTAAGAAGGAGGAAACCCAGCGTTTGGTGATGTCCATGGGTTCCAGACTTAAGGCAGTGATTGCCTCCAAAGGATTCGCAACAAAATATTGAAAATAAAAATATTTTGTTTGGGTTTGGTTTATTTGTCCAATTACTTTTGACCTCCTAAAATGTGGAGTGTTTGTAAAGAAATGTGTACAATTCCTACAATTTCTATCAGATATTTTTGTTCAAACCTTCAAATTAAACGTTACAATCTGCACTTGAATTCTGTTGTAGAGGTTTCATTTCAAATCCAATGTGGTGGCATGCAGAGCCCAACTCGCGAAAATTGTGTCACTGTCCAAATATTTCTGGACCTAACTGTATCTGATGCTCAGTCACGTATCACTAACAAATCAAGAAAAATACTGTATGTCCGAATTGTATAAAATAAAACAATATAGTTTATCATTCCTAAAGAGAACAATCCTCCTGCCCCTGATTGATGGCGACAATATTAATAGATTGTCAAAAGCAGATATGTTGTGTTAGCTCTAACAGAATTGTTACTCTGGGAAATATCTCTCTATCTCTTCCTGTTATTGTCTCAACAGTAGGTTTAGAAACCCGGAGGACTGGATCCACTGTTCAGGGCACGATGAACAATCCATGTCCTGTTTAGTCAACAGGATTAATACATAAAATGAAAAGGCCCAAGTCAATCTGTCTGTAAGACAAAGGGAGATACTTTTAACAAATCCACAGTGCGCCATGTTTACTAAGCACAGGTAAGGGAAGAGTAAGGCTGGCTTTACACACTGCAACATCGCAAACGACATCGCTGTAACGTCACCGGTTGTTTTGTGACGTTATAGCGACCTCCCCAGCGACATTGCAGTGTGTGAAACACATCAGCGACCTGGCCCCTGCTGTGAAGTTGTGATCGCTACAAATCGTTCAGGACCATTGTTTGGTCCTTTGTTTCCCGCTGTGCAGCAAAGTTTTAGTGTGTAAAGGGGACTTTACAGCGACTTCGTTAGTGACTTCCTTTTCAAAAAGCTGCTTTACAACGTCCCCAATGACTAGCTAGGTCGTTCTGCAGGTCCGGATCGCTGTTGCGTCGTTGGCCAGGTTTGCCTGTTTGACAGCTCACCAGAGACTTTGTAGCGATCCCGGCCAGGTTGGGATTGCTGGTGGGATCGCTAGAAAGTTTCAGTGTGTAAAGGGGCCTTAAGCCTCTATATAATATAATTCACAGCACTTAGCAATTGGGGGAAGTAAGTAAAATGGTAACAAGTGATCAACAAATAATGAGACAATGAGCCCAGAAGGAACTTCCAGAACTTCAGAACTGAAAGCCTAAAGCCCCTTCATCACTTTAGGTAGCCGTTAGCTGACGGTAAGTTCACCTGTTCTCTGAGAAGCCGCTGCCAGACTTCCTTGTCGACGACTTATTTCTTGGAGAACAAAAAGATCAGCAGTCTGAAATCAGACATGCCAGATTTTTATCTCCCCAACCATCATCTGTTGAGGGCCTCCATACACATATTAGACTGTTGACCTGACGATATTAGCTAGTTCAACATTAGTTTAATCTGTATGGGGACACTTATTTTTGTTACACAGAGTAATAATAATAATAATAATAATCTTTATTTTTATAGCGCCAACATATTCCGCAGCGCTTTACAATTCAGGAGGATCATATACAAACAAGTAACAGTTATAGAAAATGCAATAAGAGACCAATTGCTTGCAGAGAGAGACCATTTCAGTGGAAAGTTGAGTGCCGACTCTGTAATTACTGCCTGTAGTAGTTGTGTACAGATCTAGAAGGATAGCTATATATATGTTGAATATTAAGAAATAAAAAGGCTTGAGAGTTTAGCTAAGGCGTTTGTGACCAATGTAATGCACATCTCTGCCATGTGTCCATTTAGAAGAAAGGCTGAGATGGTTTCAATTTCACCCCCAGCCTTGGTGTTCGGTCACACACTGCTTAGTGCCACATTGTAGAAAGCATGACAAAGGCAAGTTCTGGAAGAGATTCACATTCTTCCAACTTGAAGGCAAACAGAGCTTTAACTAGCTGTTTACAAAGTGCCACATGAGCTGAAAATAGAACCTTTCTGCCCGTTTGAAAGTCTAGTTTATGTTCTCAAGTGTTTGCATATTGGTAAAACTTTTATTAAGCCTCAATGTTTAAATAGTCATAGTAATGTATCTTAAAAACTGCAGCCAAAAAAATGATAACATACTAACCAATCTCGTCAGAGGCAGCTCATTTCACACCACAAAAGGGACGAATGCCACCAAGAGGAGGGGGCCTAGGACAGAACTCTGAGGAACCCCAACAGAAAGGGGAAGAGGAGAGGAAGAGGAGCTGGCAAATGATATTCTGAACTCGTGGTCAGAGAGGTAGGAGAAGTATCAGGAGAGAGCAGTGTCCTTGAGACCGATAGAGTGGAGTATAGTGAGGAGGAGCTGGTGATCCACAGTATCAAATTCAGCCAATGTCCAGGAGAATCAGCAGGAAGTACTGACCATTAGATTCAGCTGTTAGCAGATCATTACAGACTTTAGTAAGAGCAGTTTCAGTAGAATGTACAGAGCCGAAACCAGATTGCAAAGAGTCAAGAATAGAGTTATCTATTCTCAGGTAAAAAAAAACCCTCACCAAATACTAATTGGCAGGTGTGAGCTGTCATTAACCCCTTATTACCCTGATTGCCACTACACCAGTGCAAACGGGATGAACTGGGTAAAGTGCAGGGATTGTTACATCTAATGGATGTGACAATCCTGGGTGCCTGCAGGCTGCCATTTTTAGACTGGGGGGGCCCAATAATCATAGGTCCTCCATAGTCTGAGAATACCAGCACCCAGCTGTCGGCTTTATCATGGTTGAGTATCAAAACTGGAAATCACCACATGCTGATTTTTTTTTATATTATTTATTTAAATAATGAAAAAAAAAAAAAAGTTGCATGCAGTCCCTCTTATTTTGTTATACAGCGTTATAGCTGATAGGAGACTGGTAAGTATAGCGTGCTTGCTCTAATCCCTCTATCCCTTTTACCACAATTTGAAAGCACCAGATTCCAGTTCCCATAGACTTATATGTGGACTGGCATAAATTCCGAGCCGGAAGCGGGGTTATTTTTAAATCCGGTTGGACCCACCGATCCTGGGTATCTGTGGGTCCGCTCATCACTACTAATAATCCATCCAGACTGTGACCACTGTCGGCAATATACCTCCCAACAGCAGCAGCAGCTACAAATACATTATGCGCCCAGCCTAAATTGAATTGTTTTTAGAAAAACGATGGTATCTAACCCAAAAGGCCACATATACATGTACACAAATGGATATATAACTTAATCAGTACAGGAGAGAAACTGCTGGGATAGTGAACAAGTTCCTAAAAGTATCTTCTAATTACATTTAATTCCCCAGAAATAATTGGGCAAATTCTTCAGCTCTCCTTCAGTTCCAAGCCTTAGGGCTTGTCATGACACACCTTGTGATAATGGATTTCTATCCCTGGGAGACCTGAGCAGTTCTATACAAAGAGGTGTGCAGATTCTCCCAGGGAAAACTGTAAGAATTCCGAACCCTGGGAGCCCAGGCAGAACCAGGGCGTTCCATACCCCAGGGCACAGACGTTTCAGCACTAATTACTATTCACCTGAGCTATGTGCCAGTCACATCATTAGAGATGTTCAGGGGTTGCCTATTACTAGCAGTATAACAGCACATATTAGAACATTAATGGCATCCCGCAGATTACAATCCCTAACATACCATGAGCAGAACACTAAGCGAGTATATCAGGACAAATGGAATTCTATCTGCTTCACAGAATAAAATATAAACAGTACAGGGATCTGTATATAGGAAATGCATACATACTGCATGTGAATATAAATGCAGAAA